>NC_031769.1:123505585-123805585 GCF_001522545.3 Parus major
TATTATATATATAATATTATATATATAATTATATATTGTATATGTTATATTATAGATATATTATATATATAATATATATATATATATATATATATTTTATATGTAGGTATGTATGCATGTACCTTACATTTTTTTACTTGATTGCTCAGTACAAGTAGACAGCTATTCAAGCTCTCCCAAGGTATGCTCTTTCGTTCTAAACTGCACAGCCTTTCCCAGCAACCTCTAAACAGAAACAGCTTAAGGGGGGAGCAGCCAGGGCAATCAGAAATCAGAATATACACAGATAAAAATGCAAGTGGGGTGATGAACAAAATCTTGTGCTGCAGGTGCTGGCAAAGTCACCATGAGTCTAAAGCTCTATCCAAACATTCATTACCTATATTAGGCAATGTCCAGTGTACAGTTTTGTATAACACTTTTCACAGCTTTCCCAGTTCTGTTATGAATAAATACACGCTCATCTTCTTTTGCTGATCTACTTGTATGTACTCATCTGGAGTTGGATTTATGTTTAAAGAAGCAGAAACTATATATAAAAACTTGTGATCCTCTGTTTATAAACAACAGATTTGATCTTTGAGAACATGCAGTAAGCCATTACCTCCCCTTCTACATGCAAACATGGATAGTGCAGAATTTAGATTTTGAGGAGCTAACACATCCTTGCAGATGTTGCAAGTTAGCAAGTCCTAGTAAATTTGTAAATGGCTAAGAGGGTTTTTGTCTACGCAAATTACATCTGTACTTCTGTGACAAAGCTGTATTTTTTTGTAAATTTGAGGGTACTAAATTGATTTGATTGTCCTGCACTTCCTAGTACTTGCTCATCTACCAAGGGAATAAATACTGTCATTAATATTCACAGCCTGTGAAACAGCTTTTTGGCTGTGAGAGGGTTATGGAAAAAAGAAGGCAGATGAATCACAGCACATGTAGCTGGTGTCTGAGGATTTGAAAGTCTCTCTGGACCCATATGAAATTTGCTTGGGGAAGCTGTGGGTGAAAACTCTTTTCTCAGAAAAGTATATGACTGAAGTAAAATGTGATTATCCTGAGTGGATTACTCATTTTATACACATATCATGAATACTTTTTGCATTTTAATGAAACAGTAGTCTTTATATTTGCTGAAAATTTGTACAGTTCATGCCACAATGTATGAGAGTCATATTTTGATTATGATTTATGATTATTATTATGAATTATTAGGATTTGTATTACAATCAAAGATGAGGGCTACAGATGCTAGAGGAAACCATAAAGAAGCATAAAATAAACATTAAAAGAAATAAATAAAACATTAAAACAAAATAAATGCTTTTTGCAAAAAATAGAAAAAAACAGAGCCTGTTTCCTTTTTAACATTTTTTGTTCTGTCAAGGCAATGCATTTCAGACATTCCTGAAGTTAAGACAAATAATCTGAAACATTGCTAGGAAACATTAATCCTAGTATTACATATATTGTCACTGGTACTGATTTTTAAAATATAAACTAATGTAAACATTTTAACATTGATGAACATATTGCACTAAATTCTGTGGCTAAAAAAGTTCTCTTTGGGGTGAAGGGAATGAGACTTGTCATAATCAGAATGATTATAAATGTGTTTTCCCAAATTGCATAATTTTTGGTGGAGCTATATTATGTTGTAAATTTGTCTTTGGTTTTAAATCTATTCACACTCTACAGATTCCATCAATATTTCTGCCTTCTGTGGAGTTTTTATTTGTTTGGTTGGTTTTTTTCTCTTAATTCATAGCTAAATTTAACATAATAATTTTCCAAGACATATGATTTTTTTTTTTTTTTCAGAATGAATCTAATTTGAGTGTTGCTTAAAATGCTAGTCATTGGAAAAAAATATGTTGAATCTTTAACTTATGAAGCAGAATGAAGATGAGTGAGAAAGTTGTTTTTCACTGGGCATAAGGCATGTTGTTTTAAATTTAAAAAAAATATAATTTTTCAAGTAAGAGACTGTGAAACTGTGACTCTATTACTTCTATTAAAGTGCAGTCTTTTTTTATTTATAATTATATTAAATTGCATTTAATCCAATATTATTCTACTTTGTTTTGAGCTCAGGATTGTTTATAGGATACACTGAAATATCTGAGCTACCCTTGGGGAACAAGTGACAATAATATCTAAAGAAGCATAGCAGACAAGAAATATGTAATTATGTAATTATGAGATAATTTAATATATTGTTTGGCTAAGAAAGAATGCTAGATGCAGTCTCCCAATTGGAGAAACTTTTGAAACACATAATTTGTTCTAGATATGAACAGGTTTTCATTCTCCAAGGTTCTTTATTAATTGTGAGAATATTCTTTATTAATCACATGAAATATGCTAACAGAGTGTTTCACTGAATCTCTCCAGTGCCTCTTGCACCTACCACTTGTTTTTTAATAATTGTCAGATTAGCTGCCCTTAAGACTTTAGATGCTTAACAGTATATTTTTATGGGAAGCCTTGGAAAAAAAAAATTCTCTCCTTTACTTTCACTATGTCATATTTAGGTTTGAGATATTTTACATATTTTCTTAGCAGATTAAAGTCTTCTTAAAAGTTTAATATTTTTGAAGATAGGTTTTATTATGGAATTAAATTTCCACAAATTTAATGTGTAATGCAAAGGTACTTTTTTTCCCCACCTTTTTTTCTTGTGTGTCTGTAGTTCATCACTGCAGAATTTTCCAAAAGGGAAGAAGAAGTTTGAGTCTCACTGTTTAAACTTTATGATTTCCCTTGCTCTCACAGATTAAAGCAATTTTTTTAAGGGTATACTACAGTGGAGAAGTACAGAACTAAGGACTGACATAGAAATAACTCATCCTGTAGTTCTAAGTGTGTCCTTGAAACTTTTCCACAGAAACAAAGCGATGTTTTATGTTCATACCACCTGAATTAAGACACCTTGTAGGAGCACTGAGGGAAAAAAAATATTATATATGAAGTGAACTCCCATACAAAGGTGTTGAAATCCACTTGAAGTGATTGTAAATGTTTTAATTTTCTTTTTAAAAGGAATTCTATCATCTTCTACCTAGCTTGCAATACTCTTCCCTCTTTTTGAACTCTTACCAGGGTGAATGCTCTGAAAGAAGCAATAGTGAATGGCAGCACAGCTACTATATCAGGAAAAAAAGTTGTGATTTCCCAAATTTTAAGTTTTATTATGCATTTTTATGAGATTTTGCTTTTTAACCACTAATGTATTATTCAGTATTTCCCATCTACTATTCATTATTATCTTATTAAAATTTTCAGTCTTCATATTAGGGAGCAGAAACAATAAATAAAAAATGCATGTGGGAATCAGAATTCATGTCTGACTGATTAATGAATAATAAAGGAAGGAGGCATCATAAAAATCACCAAGGCCTGCTAAAGAACATTCATTAAATTATTGCCTCTCTTCTCTGAAAATCTCCCTTTCATCAAACCAAAATTGGGGTTTAACTAATCTGATAACCAGAAGGGAAGAATACCGTAATAGATACTTTTTGCATTGTACAGAATATAAATAATGTAATACTACATTGCATAATTCATATAACCACATTAAAAAAAAAAAGGGAATTATTCCTAGAATTATATAACTTATTTTTAGGGAGGCCTGTGTCTTCTGAACTTTCACATTAGCCTTAGACCCCTGCAGGGGCAATATCACTCATTCCTATCATTTTTGCAAAATATCACTCACATCTTATTGTTTATTTATCATACTCTTTTATGAGGGGAAATGTAATTAGTTCAATAATTCATGCAGAACATGCCAATACTATGTAATAGTAATTATGTAATAGAATAATTGAAAAAATGTTACTAACTTATTCCTAGAGTTTAAACTGCTTACCAACTATTCAATTAAGTACCACATCAGTACACTGAAGAAAATAGAGAATAAAATAACACTCTTTGTTGAAAGTTCTTTTTAGTGTAAAATGAAAACATTTTTTCTGCTTTTCAAAAATAAAAGGAAGACCAACACTTGAAGCTGGATGCTCAGAAAGCATGCTGGACATTTGCTCTGATAAGAATGAACCTACCTTTTATTTACCATAAAGAATTAACCACAGTGAATTACTGTGATTTTTCCTAGCCAAGCATGGGTTGCAGTCAAAAGATGGGGCTTCCAGCTGGGTGGGAGAAACTTGTGAGCACAGATATACCCATCTTCCAGAACACAGGAAAGAGCAGCCTTGGATTTAGTCTTCCTGTAACTTTTCTAAAATTCTTTTTGTTTCTTTTTCCTCTCTCTTGATTCTGCTGCACTTCTTCTGTACTTTTCTTTACTCCTGGATTTCTCAGTCCCTTTTGGGCTGAGCTCCTTTGGGATACTCCCTCATGGGGAGTCCTGCTTATCTGAGTTCTCTGGGTTTGAAGAAAACTCCCAAGCTCGTTAGGATCTTGTTTCTCGTGTTTATTAGGATGTTATCACAAAACCTGGCAGGTCTCTCCAGACCTTCTGCACAAGTTCAGTTCACTGTAACCTGGCTCATTTCTTTCTGATGGTGCAGAATGGCCTTGTGGCTCACTTTGTGGCTGACTTTGGCTTTGAAAGCCCAAAATGCCCCCAAACCGTGCAGTTCTCTTATCTTTATACTCATTCTTATCCAATTAACAATAGACAAGTATATTATTTTTCTTAATGACCCAATGACCCATCACATGTGTGTTGCACTGTGGTATTTTCTATCCAATCACTGACTATTACCCAAAAACCTCTAGAAGAAGAACACAAAGAAGAAAGAAGAAGGAAAAGAAACAACATTCTAAATCCTCCATCTTGTCTTCTGCTTTCTAAACTAAACTCTTTTTCACCCAGTGACTTAAAAAAACTCTCTGATCTACACACTCACACTTTTAACTTTTTCTATCTAACTTTAACAGTTGTTTTCATGTATCACCATGAAAACCTGCTCATGAATTTCATGTTATATGAAATTCAGTGTTTTTCTGGATTTTAGAGTTAAGTATCAGAAACAAGGGCACACACTCGGTGTCTCAGACTCCAACACTTCCCACTCCAAAGATAGTATTGTATTGATATCATTGAACCTTTTTCACTGGCATTAGAAGATGGTTATGGCAGGTGAAAATACTTATCTGTGTCTAAGCAGAAATTCAATGTGTTGAATGCTCAGGAACAGCACAGAAAGTAATTTGGAGAGACTACAATATTTCTTTTGAAGATGATGTGCAACTAGCAATTGGTATATTTAATAATAATAAATAAAAATAATAAAATATATTATAAAATTTAATAATAATAATTGGTAATTAATTTTAGCAATACCAATATAGGATATTTATATAGGATCTGCTCACAGTCACTTAATGATTACAGCTCTGTGCAGGCTCCCTCACTTTGTTGATATTTTCACTTGGGTGGTGGATTTGCAGATGGGCTTAGGAGATGTACATTTAAGAATCAATTAGCTCCCTATGCAAACAGTAAGTTGGTGAATTAAGTTGATGAATACTTTTTCCTTTCTGAGAGTATAATAATTTTCCTAGTTCAAAATTTTCAGTAAAATACTTCATATCGTTTTCATACTGTTAAATCAAGTGGGATAAAAACACAAATTAATTGTTTATTTAGATTCTGAATATCATAACAAAGGTATTAGTTCTACCATGAACATGTTTGAAAGATTCTGGGAATGTTTTAAAGTTTTATTTGCATAATTTTTTCTTCATAAAAGGTTTCTAAAAAAATTATGCATTTAATTTAATTAAAATTACAGCTTCTTACTGTTTACTGAGAACTAGAGAAATAATTAAATGCCTTTACTACATTTCTTCCTAATGCCTTATATAAATTATTTTTCATTAAAATGTTGAAAATTTGACCCTGGAATATTAATGTGCAACATTAATCAGCTTATTGAACCAGATTTGAAATATTTCACTGTGTTACAAAATTCTTTTGACATATTTTGCTTTTAATTATAACTATTTTTTCTTGTAAATATCCTACTATCACCCATTTTAGAAAAAAACAGCCACAATGATGGAAAGATGACAGGAAATACAAATGTCAAGTCTAACCCCCAAATATTACAGGTGGGAAAATCAATTATAACAATAGAAAATGTGTAGATATGGGGTTATTTTCAAATTCTGAGCAAGGGAGTCATCCCCTGTATATAGCAATTAGGAAGTACACCAAATGGTCTAATCACTTTCAAGAACCCAGTCATTTGAACACTTTCATATTTTTTTCTTTTCTGATAATACCACTTATCTGAAGATCATAGGTAAAGCTCTAAACAAAAATTCTCTTGTAATCTGGAGTTGCTGTGCAATTTAGCATACCCTTAGAAGAACTGCACTTCAGAGAGTTAGAGAGTGTAAGTACCAGGGTAGAGCAGAGGTTCATTTGGACCCCAGAAAAGTAATTGTTCTAAAAGTAAAGAAGCTGAAAATCTTAATTTCAAGTTTATTGGGAGTGAAGTATAAGTATACTCTTCTACCTCTCCATTCTTCAGTGATTCACACAGCTTTACTTTTCTAAGCTCTGCTGATGCTTTTTGGGATTATGTATCTGGTTTGGCATCTACCTAGACAATTTTATACTTTTACTAGGGATTAAATATAAGAGCAAAATATTCAACATGTTTTCTGCATCTTCAGGACTTTGCTGTCATGATCTCCAGTGCTTTTATTTTGCATTACTATAGTAAAAAGGTGTATGTGGAAGGTGATCACAGAAAATGGGGAAACATGCCATTATCACAGACTTCCCACGATCCTGTGTGAAGAAAAGACAGTTCTTTGAGCAACTACTCATTGTTAGAGATTTTGGATACAGGATATTAAAAGCATAGCAGTGAAGAAGTGAGAGAGCAAGAAGCTATTTTATGTTGGAAAGGCATTCTATAGAATCTCAGAATGTTTTGTTTTGGAAAGTAAAAAATTACCTTAAAGGTCATCCAGTTCCATTAAAGCATACTAGTTGGGTTTGTTTTTTTTTTTAATTCAGGGTAAAATTTTTGAAAAAAGATGTTTTCTTTTCCTCTTAGCTGTGAAACTTATGAGCCATACAATAATTCTTAGCTACTGCATAGCTGTTTCTTTTGATCTTAGATAGTAAAATACTCCTGAGTTATTTTTATATATCATTAAAATACGTAACATTCTGACATTAATTTATAACCAAGAAAGACGATCAGGAAAAAATGCATCATAAGTTGCCAGCACCATCTTAGAAAATTCTCCTGAGGCAGAGGAAGGGGAAATGTTAACAGTTTTCTTTCCCATCTTCCTTTTTCTAGAGAGAGAAATCAGCTGCCTCAGATGGAGGAAATTAAAAAAAAAAAAATAGGTGACAGTATTTAATTTTTGTATTTCTCCTTTCCTCTTATACTGTTGATTACTTTCCTCTTAAACTGTTGATTAAATCATGATAGCCTGGACATGAGATGGTTGCATGGAGAGCTCATAGCAACATTCCAGTATCTGAAGGGAGCCCACAAGGAAGCTGGGAAGGTATTCTTTGTCAGGAGCTGTAATGATAGGATGAGGAGTAATGCATACAAACTGAAAGAGGAGAAATTTAATTTGGATATTAGGAAGAAATTCTTTAGTGTAAGCATGGTGATATACCAGAACATTTTCCCCAGGGTGGCTGTGGATGCCCCATCCCTGGTAGTATTCAAGGCCAGGTTGGATAAGGCCTTGAACAACCTGGTCAAGTGGAAGTGTCCCTACCCATGATAGGGGGAATTGAGACTACGTGGTCTTTAAGGTCCCTTCTAACCAGTAATGTTCTGTGATTCTGTGATTCTGTATCTGAAGGGCAACTTTTCACTGCTATTTTGATACATGTTTTTATCAGCTGAATTTAGAGTTTAGGATACAATTCAACCTCCTAAAGAACTTTCCTGAAGGTGAGCAAAACTATCATGGTGTAGATGGATGTGGACAGTCTGAAGAAAAGTATCTAAGAGATAGAATTAAGATTTTCATTAAGACTAATTTATCTCTTCTATAGAACATATCTTTATCACAAAAGTTGCAGATGAGAACATATTAATTTTAATACTGCTCAAAAGTTAAAGATAACCATATCAAAATATTATGGATATTGACTTTATTAAATATATTAAATAAAGGGGATTCCAGACAACCTCAGTCAGCCTACATTCAATCTCCAGGAAGATTGTGGACCAAAATCTTTTATAAGCTTGCTCTACACACCTCAGGGACAAGAAGGTGAAATGAAACAGCCAATGTGTTTACTGAGGACAAATCAAGTCTGACTCACCTAACAGTGTGTCTGGATCTGTGGGCAAAGGACGACCAGTGGATGCTGAATGCCTTGGCTTTAGCAGTTGGCTTCATCTCTTTATCACCAAATTATTGAGACAATGGCTGGATAAGTGGAAGTTAAAGGTGGTTTGGAAAACAGACATGGCATCTGGCCTTGGTCCCTGTTGTTATCACTGGTAAAGCTTAGACAACATTCAGAAAACAGAAGCAACCCTCAGCCAGAAATCAGTACTGAGACCAATACTGTTTAGGTTTTCATTAAAGACATAAGTGATGGGACACTGACATTCTCAGGATGTTTGCAGATGACACCAAACTGGGGAGGGGAGGGCAGTCAACATGCTGGAGGACAGGGCTGCTACTTAGAGGGACCAGGACAGACTGAAGAAATAGACTGGACTTGAACAAAAAGAAATGGAAAGGCTTGCAAGCCTTGCATCTGGGGTGTGATAATTAGAGACAGCAGGTCTAGAGGAGTGATCTTTCACTCCAGTTTGGCACCTGAAAGACCTCATCTGGAGAGGTTTGTCGAGACTGGACAACTCCAGAACAAAAAAGAGAGAGTCCAGAGGAGACCTGCCAAAATCATTAGGGGTTTGGACAGAATATGTGAAGAAAGGCTTGGAGAGCTGATGTATCTGATCAGAAGATACAGAGAAGCTGGACCCAGAACATGAGGGTAGTTAAACACCAGAACAGGTTGTCCAAGAATGCTATGGGATCTCCATCCTGGGAGGTGCTTGAGACTTAATGGGTCCTGAATGTGGCAGCCTAGAAGATAACCAGCTAAAGTGAATGTCTCAAACACTGCTAATTGGAAGGCTGTGGAGCCAGCCAAGGACTATTGGTAATAAGAGCTGTTAGTAATAACCAAAGCGTTTTGGTATTAATATGCTATGAAAAAACCCAAGTTGTGATTGGAGAAGGGGGTCATGTGAAGGCAGGGCAGCATTTTCTGGGACAAATCTTTTTGTTCTAGTCCCTAGAGGCAGAATATGGTACAAGCCATGGAAGGGTTGTCACATTGAGAGATGACTGAGCAGCAATTAGTAAGGCAGTAAAATGAATTTGTGCTGTTTTCAGCTTTCATACATACATAGTTGTATAAAGACAGTGTGCATCCTGACTATTTGAACTTCTATAAACTACACTGCAATTTGCATGCTTGCAAAGAAAAATGACACATCTTTTAAGTGAAAGCCTTCCATCTGTAAGTGGGACAGAATAGGTGCTAAGCATGTATATCTCCTCTGTAAATGCTGTGGGACATGATGATTTTCCAAGACATATATATATATGTGTATAAATATGCTTACTAAGTTTATGCAAAATGTCTGTGAACCTCATGTTTTCCTTGCTAAAAATACAGCTAATAATACTGCTTATGAAAAATGTAGCAAGGACAGAATAATAAAAATGTTATCAAAGCTGCTGGGAAACACTTGTGCAAGGGAAAGGTACAGATAACAAATGCTGTCAGTGTTGGCAGATGGAGCTTTATTATATGCAGCAATAGGTTTGTCTTGCCTGTTTCATCATGTGGCATTTCAATAATTTGCTACTAGGAAAAGGTTTTATTATAAATCTCTTCTCCCACACATGTTCACAGTACTCAGAGCAGTCAATATTCAGTCTACTGACTCTTGTTTCAGCTGGTATTTTGGAACACTGGCTTTTAGACATCCACAAATGGAAAGGGAAGGACAACAATAGATAGTGTTTCCATACCTATCATTTTTTCTTGCTTGATCACAGCACATTGCAGAACCATTACTATGAATATAGAAGGTGCTTTCAGCCTGAGAGGCTTGCCATTGATACAACTCAGCTCATAGTTGAGAGTTGCACAGCCAAAGACACTTTCAACAATTGTGATGCAAATATTCCAGATAAGTAGCAAAAAGGAAGAAATAATAGCCCAGAATAATATAGCACTGATACTGGAGAGATCTTTATATTAATTTAGTTATCATTTCTCCTGCTAGTGTAATGAAATCCCTGTAGCTATAATATGAATTCTGAATATGTATCTGAAAAAGCCCTTGTTCATTTTCTAATACAGTTCAATCATGGTATAGGCAAAATGTGAAAAGACAGAGACCTAGAATAAACAGCACAGTACTGAAAATAACTGAAAGTAACTGAAATAGACAACAATGATACTGTCTTTTTTTTTTTTTGCTCTGCACAAAATTCTTCTTACAGTGAACCTCACCATTCTCTAAGTGCTGCCTTTTGAAAGGAACTCATTCATCCTTCTGAAGCTGAGCTGCTTTCTGGTTGTACAAAATGTTGGTTGTTCAGATAAAGTGTGTCATAACCCATATGCTAATTATGTTCTTAGGTGTATATTTGATATTTATTTAAAAATGTAATGTGAAAAACCCACTTAAAACTGGGAGATAAATACATGGACAGTCCATAAAATTGCTTTTAAGTGTTAACTCCATGTACCAATACATTTTATAACATAAAGTGATATATCTGCATGTGGGATGAGTTTAATGCTGAATAACTGTTTTACATCAGAGCTCAGATAATATTTTCCCTATTATAAACACTTAGAAATAAACAGAACATCTATAAAAAATAAGACTGATTAATCTTATGTAGAGCAATCATAAGGTGAAGACCTATATATGATATAAATCCATTGAAAAGGTAGTCAAGAACTGAGGCTTGACATTTTCTTTGTAAGGGTTATATTACAGAAGCTGGGTTTCCAAACTACTTTAACTGCATTGCAGCACCTAACATAAACATTTTTATGGGACTAAATTTTTTCTGTATTTTTCTTGCTTATATCTAGTAACCTTAGCAATAGGATGTCTGATAAATGTGGTGGCCTTCTATGATGGGGTTACAGCATCTGTGGGTAAGGATGTCATCTTCCTGAATTTGTGCAAAACATTTGACACTGTCCTGTTTGGCATCCTTGTTTCCAAAACAGAGAGGTGTAGATTTGATGGATGGGTGGATAAGGAATTAACTGGCTGGTTGCAGTCAACAGCTCAGTATCCAAGTGACAAGTGACCTGTGGCAAGTGACATTCCTCAGGGTCAGTGACGTTATTTAACATCTTTGGTAGCAGCATGGACAGTGGATTGAGTGCATCCTCAGCAAGTTTGCTGACAACACCAAGGTGTGTGGTGCAGACAACACATTGGAGGGAAGAGATACCATCCAGAGGGACACTGACAGACTGGAAAGGTGAGCCCATGGAAACTACATGAAGTTCAACAAGGCCAAGTGCAAGTTCTGCACCTGGGTTGCAACAACCCCAAACACAAATACAGACTGAGTAGTGAATGGATTGAGAGCAGCCCTGAGGAGAATGGATTGAGGGCGTTTGTTGTGAGGTGCCTCAGGGAGGCAAAGATTTAATTTCAGATAAGCATTGTTAAAGTGGAGGCAGAGCTGAAATGCCCAGCTACTGTGAATTTTGACCTCCTGCTTTGGGGGATGGGCAGTGTAAGGCTGGATGAAGTTGCCCCACCCCAGACCCTTTGTGAGGGGTGGCCCAGAAGTTCTGATTGGGTTTGAGCCCTTGGGGTTTCTCCCTTGTTGTGTTTCTGGTGGTCCTTGACCCTGAACCCCACCCTAGTTCTGTCCCTCAAAACCCCTCACCCTGCCTTTGTCCCTCTCTGTCTCTGGATCTGAGTTTGTTCCCATGCTGAATAAATGATTTCATGAACAGAAGCCCATCTTGTTCCTGTCCCATGCTGGTTCCCAGTGACTGTAGCTTCTCTGGACATGATCCTGCAGTTGCGGACTGGTTGGCAAGGAAAACCAGTTATTTAAGTGTTGGCTAAGGAAAAGCTTAACAAAACCCAGCAATGCATCCTCACAGCCCACAGAGACAGCTCTATCCTGGGCTGCATCAAAAGTAGTATGACCAGCAGATGAAGGGAATTGATTCCTTCCCTCTTTGCCTTCCTGAGACCTCATGTGGAGTGCTGCATCCAGCTCTGCAGCCCCCAACACAAGAAAGACATGGATGCATTGGAACAAATCCATGGGAGGGCCACAGTGATCAGAGGACTGGAGCATCTTACTATGGAGACAGTAGAGATTGTTTGGATAAAAGCAGTCTCCTGTGAAAGTTTACAGCACCCTCTGGCACCTAAAGAGGTTTGAAAGAGGGTTGGAGAGGGACTTTTTACAAGTGTGTGTAGTAGTAGGACAAGGGGCTTTAAACTGAAAGAACCCCTTAACTTTAGGTTAGATGTTAGAAAGATATTATTTATGGTTAGTGTGGGATTAGAGCTAGGCAATTTTTTACTTTACAACTCAAACGGTTCTATGATTGTATTATTCTATTCTGAAGAATAAAGACTTGATCTTGACTATTCCCGATGAAGAATGGGAGGAAAAGGGAGCAGGTAGAATGACAGACATAAAAACATCTTGGCAAAAACCCCAGAGAATAAAATTTACAAGTATTTCTGATTACAGGGGAATGAGACTGCCAGAGGCAGTAACACCTGCTACCACTGGGAGCAATAGTCCCTACATCTGTGCCTTGCTTGAACAGCCCCATTATGCCTATTTTATTTTATTTTTTTTTTCAGATACACAGCACATGGAAAAGCCCAAAACCCATTACAGAAGAGGCTGTTCTGTCTCCATTCTGGTGAGACTCCACCTGTAGCAGTGAAACCAGTTCTGGGCTCCCCAGCACAGGACATTGATCTGTTGGAATGAGTCCAGAGAAGGGCCAACAAGATGATTAAAGGGATGGAGCACCTATTCTTTGAGGAAAGATTAAGAGAAAGGTTTGTTCAGCCTGGAAAAGAGAAGTCTGCAGGGTGACCTTATTGCAGCCTTCCAATAGCTGAAGGGTGCCTACAAGAAAGATGAAGAGGGATTTTTTACAAGAGCAGGTAGTGACAGGACAAGGGGGAATGGCTTTAAACAGAAAGACGGTAGAGTTAGATTAGATATTAGGAAAAAAATCTTTATTGTGAGGGTGGTGAGGCACTGCAACAAATTTCCCAGAGAAATTGTGGTTGTCCCATCCCTGGAGCAAGGCCAAGTTAAATGGACAACCTGGTCTAGTGGAAGGTATCCCTGCCTATGCCAGAGGGATTGGAACAAGATGATCTTTAAGGTCCCTTCCAGTCCAAACCATTCTATGATTACACCTGTTGGAGTCTGTGTATATAATTATTTACAATTATGATGCTTATCTAGTTGAGTATAAAAAGTATTTCTCTCACATTGGGATAACCACCCAGCAGAGTAACAAAATTATTTTAAAACTCTTTTTCAGTGGAGAAACTTGAACTTGACATCTACATCACCAAACAGCAGAAGGCTGAGGGAAAGTGTGTATGAATGAGGTTTTTTCTGTTCTGTGTTGTATTATGTCCTGAGATACTGAACAAGGCATTCTGTGGCAGCCTCAGGAAGGAAAAGGTATATTTAGCTGAGTCTCAAACTTAGTTCTGAAGGTTATGATTTTTAGATTCTTATTTAGGATTCTCTGTTAATTCATGGGATTTCTTTTTTCTTTTTCCTTAATTTCATCCACAACAGAAAACCTTAAAACTAGGATATGAAATTGATCTCCTATTGGCACATCACACTGCACAAGTGTAGTTTGTAAAGGGAAATTGATAATTAGCCAAATTTTTGCCTGTGATTTGTTCTTGAGGATTCTTGGTGCACTTTTAAGTTCTTCAGATGTATATTAATTCATTAAGTACTTTTAGGAATAATAAATATTAGTGTACATCCAAGACATCTCTATGCATAAGTTAATGTATCAGAGATAGAGATAGATAAAAAAATTATTTCTTTATTAGAAAGAGTGTGGCCAGCAGAACAAGAGAAGTGATCTTTCCCCTGTGTTTGGCATTGGTGAGCCCATACCTTGAGTCCTGTGTCTAGTTCTGGGACCTTCAATTCAGAAGGACACTGACGTGCTGGAGGGTGTCCAGAGTAGAGCAATGGAGCTGGTAAAGGATCTGGAGCACAAGTACCATCAGAAACAGCTGAGAGAGCTGTGGTTGTTTAGCTCGGAGAAGAGGAGGCTCAGAGATGACCTTACTGCTCTCTATAACTACCTGAAAGGAGGCTGTAGCCTGGTGGGTGTTGACTTCTCCTCCCAGGTTACTGGAAATAGGATGACAGGACCCAAGTCTTCAGCTGCACCAGGGGAGGTTCAGGTTGGACATTAGGAAGAATTTCTTCACAAAAAGGGTGATTGGTTATGGAGAGGGCCCACAGCAGGCTGGGGTCAGACAAAAGAGGTGACACAAAGAAGCCAGCAGAATTCTTGTGTGTCTGTGAGAGGAAGAGAAAGAAGACAAATGTAGAAGAAAACAAAAACCCTCTGTGCTGTGAAAAACACCATGGAAAAACAGGATTTATCTGAATTTTTGATTTTTGGGGATGTTTTCTCACAACAGTGCTTCCATCAATGGACTTGAGGGGAGGTGTGATGATGGCCAGTGGGATGGCTGCACTATGGAGTCAGAAGGGTATAAAAACACTACGCATGAGCACAATAAAAAAACTTTATTCAAGTTTCTTAAAGATCTGCTTTATGTTGTGTCTACACCAACGGTGACGATTATTGGAATGGGAGGCAGTGAAATCACCATCCCTGGAGGTGTTTGAGGAAAGATTGGATGACATGGTCTAATTGACATCATGGTGTTTGGTCAAAAGTTGGACTTGATGATCTCAGAGATCTTTTTGACCTAATTGATTCTATGATTCTGAAAGATATATTACAAGTTAAACATAAAGCCAAGATATTCATTACATTATTATCAAATTTTACATATTTCAGATAAGTCCTATCTTGAAAGTATTAATAACTAATAATAATTTTAGCAACAAAATATGCTTTCAGCTCTATAACTGTTCAAATTTTTAATATAAAGAGATGCCAGCAAATTTGTTTTCTAGACATTTTTCAGCTTTTCAACTTGACATCACTGAAATGTTTCACCAAGTTGGTTTTGAGAGATTAAGGACCCTAGGCATCCTCAAGGTCTGTTTTCCAGCTACAGTAAACAAGATGTACCATACATAAATCTATTAAGTTAATCTTAAAAACATTTCCATACCCCCTGGTCATTGTAAGTGTTTCTCTTTGTATCATTTCTGCTTTCATTTAATCTTCCTTGAACACATGCAACTGATATAAACAGCCAGTTTCAAATCAGAGCTAAAGTCTTTCATGTACAATGGCACTCATACTTTTTATTTCTGCAGGAAAAACTTATTTTGGTACATTGCTTGCCTTTTTAGGGTTATAAAACATATTGTCACTCACAGCAGACTATTGCCCAGTGAGCTGATTCTCCATTCCAAACCTATCAAGCACAGTTTGTAGAAAAATATTTGGGGTTTGATGCCCCAAAGTATAAACTTGCACTCTGTAAAAGTGAATTTCATACCACTTCTATTGCTCCAAGTTCAATCCTAAACATCACTCTTCTACTTCTCTGTAGTATTCAGGGCTCTTCATGCTAGTGCTATTCATGAATATACTCCTAATATATTGAATAAAGAAGCTGATCAAAATTTTGAATTAAGATACTGATCCGAAACTCAGTCCTTAGTCTATTCAAATAGCATTGTTTTCTGCTAATTATTCAATTTTTAAAGTCCTCCATTGCTAAAATCCCCTTCATATGCCTTGTAGCTTTACCTAATTCTGAATTCCCCAGCTTAATAGATTAATTTCTTTCACTGGTATGCCAAGTGCTTGACTGAAGTCCAAAGAGATTAAATTTGTGAATTTCCACTGTTTGGAAAACTGCCAGTGAAAAATAATCTGCTAGGTTAGTTTCAATATTTACTAAACTTTATATCTATTCTATTCTATTCTATTCTATTCTATTCTATTCTATTCTATTCTATTCTATTCTATTCTATTCTATTCTATTCTATTCTATTCTTCTTTTAGGACAATTACATATGTTCCCTCCTTAATGTTATGCAGGAAATATTAATATTCAATCATTTTCTTATATGTATACATTACTTTGCTATATTTCAGTCTGATTGCACCCTTCTTCTCCGAAAAGGATTATTAAAAATACTCATTACAGAAGCCACCATTTCAAAATTGCTTTTTTTTTTTAAAGAAGACTATCTGGTCTATAGAATTCTAGATAGATAGATAGATAGATAGTATTCTATCCAGTCACCCCAGTCCTCAGAGGGTTGTGTTTTTCCCCTCAGCTGCAGTTTTCCCCAATTTTATATCCTTGTTTTTGTGTCACAGTGTATAAGTCTGAAATAAACAACATGCCTAATTGAAGGCCAGTGTTAAGATCAGCGTTAATCTTATTCTTTCCTCAAACCAACTGTTTTTTTCCTTCTTTACTCTGTTTTTATGTATCATTAACTGAAAAATCTCCAATGATGTTTTTAAATGTCTGCCGATAATCAAATTCAACTAAGGTTCAGGAATTCTCTGTTGATCCTTACATGTACTGACTTTTAAAGCATGTTTTTTTTGGAATCAGCAAAGACTTTCATACTCCTTGAAAACAGCTTCTATCACAACTCTCCCATTTCTTAAAATGCAATAGGGAAAATATATTTATATATCTTTACAAGTCACATTAAAATATTATGTATTAAGAACAAACATTAGTGTAAAAAAAAAGTCAAACACATTTTGGTCCACACTGTACTGGTCTGCCTGAACATTTTTGACATCTAGGAAAATTTGGCATTGTATACAAAAACATTATCACTATTAGTATAAAGAATTTCAAATATTCACATAGGTACACTAATTTTCAAGCCATCACGAATGCCACTGACATAAACAGTCAAAACATTTAAGAGATTTGCAAGGCAAAGTTTGTTGATTGTTGGCAGACATTTTCTCTCTATATTTGGTTTAGAAGAAATGCCCACAGACATTTCCTTATATGTTTTCATTCCATAAGAGTGAGCTGTCCTTCATTTCTTTTTTCCAACACACACACACAGAGTTCAGATTGTTTTGGAAGAGAAAAAACACATGGGGTTTCTCTTGCAAATGAAGAAAATGGCTTTGATCAGGGCTGCCTGTGGGTCTCTGCTGCAGTTTATAAAGCAGTGGTCAGGAAATCAGCAGCTGGCTGGATAAATAAAATAACAATTGCACTTTGGAAACAATTTCTAACACAAATGGGAAAGTAATGAAAGATAGTGGGATCAAATCTTTTTCTATCAGCATGCAACTCTTTAGCTTCCTTCTTTCAGCCCTGTAGTAGCATTGCTGAGTAACTGACTGAATTACTAGCATGCTATATGTACCTAGAAGAAATTAGCTGCAAAGCTCCCAGAAGAATGGAACATTATTTAGTGTCTGAGAAGTGACTCTGGCTACCTAAATCTTTGCCCTGTCATATTTACAGCAAGGCTTTTATTGTTTTTAAATTTACTATAGATATTTTTTTTTGGTAATGTGTTCACATCTATTAGCTCCAGTTTCTAATTCTGTGTCTAATTTTTCTCAATTTTCTCAATAAAAATGCTAATTTTAAGATTATCAGTATCTTCATTTGCATCATGTTGCTAATTGGAGTTATGTTTTGAAAAAAGCCCGCTAGTAATAAGTGAGGAAACTGAGCCAGCAAGCCACTCAAAACACAGACATCATCTTCTGATAAAGAAAGGTCTAATTAAAGCTGATGGCACATTAGGGGTGATCGCTTTCTTCTTTTTTTTTTTCCCATTTTTAAAAGGATAAGAAAACTGCTGTTTGGCATATATCCAAAACACACACAGTTAATTTTCAATGATTCTTAAAAGTGTAAGTCAGGGCTTAGTCTAAGATGAATAAGAAAGAATGTACAAGAGAATAAAAATGCCAGAGTGGCTTCATGGAAACCAAACTCCCTTATAAGCAGAACAATGAGGTATGAGATACAATGTATTAACTATAATTAAACGTGTAACACTCTCTTTATCTGCTTTATTATAAAATAAAAGGTAATGAAGGGCAAAAGGAGCTCTGATGTCTCTTTTAGTGTCTGCTGGACTCATTCAGAAGCTGTCTTTCTCAGCTCACCCTCTGCTTTGCTACTCACAACTGCTTTGCACATCGACATTATTATTCATCTTGGATCTGACTGCTGGAAAGCAGTCTGGGTTTATTCCTTGTCACCCATCAATAATAGGTATCTGGAGTCTGGTGGACAGTTCTGAGAAAGTTAATTTCTTGCTTGCTTATCCTGTAAGCATATGTAGCCAACCTCCTAGCCAGTAGCACTGCAGTCTTTTCCAAAGCAATTGTGCTCAGGTAATGGCTAGTTAGGGAGAAAATGCCAATTTTGTAACTCTATTTCGAAGGATCCTGAGGCAATTAAGAAAGTTTATGCAGTATAGCTCTTATTCACCTCCATCACAAACAGTCACAAGAGGAAGTTTAGAATGACTTGGCTCTATATGTTATGTATTTTACAATCCTTCTCTGAATATTAATGTGATTCTGAGTAAAGAAAATTGTGGAATAAATTGTAGAATACTTTTACCAGTCCAAATGAAACCTCTTGAATTTTGATATGGAACTTTTCTTTTTCATGCTGCAGATGTCTTTCTCTAAATGATGAATTAATATTAGGAATAGAAATATTATGACTGCCATTACTAATTAAGCCCTAATTTTATGTCCAAGTTTCAACAAAGATAAGATTCTTCTAAGAGAAGTGCAAGAACCATCAATGTGAGTAAGCCTGGAGTGACCTCCCTGAAGGAGACCTCAAACCTTAAGATCTGAATAATTTTTTTGATATTTCATATTCTTTGTAACTTTTGTCCTGGATGAGAAGACTGAAAAAAATGAGGTGACATATGCACGGATATCCATATTCCACTCCTGACTGTAGTCTTCTTTCTTCCTATTCTGCTGTCACACAGAGGAAGAAGAAGAAGCCTGGTGATTATCTTGTGTAAATACAAGCTGGTTGTATTTTTTAAGGGACTAAGAAAACTTTTGCAAATATCTTACTGTAAAGGATCCTATTGTATATGTCACTTAAATAGATAGCCTAAATCCTACAGAGAGTATAATGTAAGAAATTAATACAAAATTTTAGCTACTGTGCAGAAAACTTGTTTTCAGGAAGCAGGGCAAAGAAGTAAGACCTTTGAAGTACTGTTATACCCTTTTGGAAGATTTCAGATCCTGGAACAGTCACGTATAGCATGACATGCTGAACTCATGGAAGCTAAAGCAGCTTTCTTCGAAGAAATACAGAAATTACTTTAAAGAAATACAGAAATTATCTGAAAGTACAGGGCACAAGTTGCTGTATCTATAAAATCCAATTTGATAGGACAACAGAACTAGTGCAGAATTATTCTGAGTTTGTTGTTTATCCATTCCCCACATGACTCCTTGTTGTGCTGTTTCTTAGGGATCTGTATGTCATCAACATCTCTTCATCAGTGTGGGAGTGAGCAGAGAAAGAACAAAATGTGCTACACCTGCTGTGTACACACAGGAGAGCACTGATAAGCATCAGACTTCCTCTGATGCTGGAAGAAAACAGAAGTCCCTCGTGACAGAAAATGCAGGTGGTACTAACTTACCCTGCTTGCTAACTGTCTTCCATAGGACCAAAGGGCAAAAGTAGGTACTTTTAGTAGTAAGTAAGTAGTGTGGAGACTGTAGGACAAGTAGGCAAAGTAGTGAGGTTTCTTTAAACTACAGGTAGTATTATTTATACGTTTGGTTTTGCCCAAATTTTATAGAAGAGAAGAAGTTAAGAAAATATAAGGAGGCTGGAACACCAATTTCTTCAGTCATGGCTGAGGTCCATTTAACCATAAATGTTGCATTGAAAGGGGAAACTAGGATTTTTCATTTTAAAGTGTGAAAATGTGAAAAAAACTTGCTATGATGACTTAGCTGATTGGATCAGAAGATGTAATAACATAAAATTCATTCATAAAATTGAGTTTTAGTAATATGATTTAGTCATTAGTAGAATTATTTTTTAAAATATCACTTTGAAAAGAGAATTGAAATAGTCTCTTCAAAAGTTTCAACCATACAAGAAAAATTTACTTTTAATAAAACACAATTTTTACACTCTACCTGGAAAATGGTGCTTTCCAAAAATCAGGGGAAAAGCATTGAAACAAAAAAGTTTTCCAGAGATCCTAGTTGTATTAAAGAGGGGAGAAAAAAATCTCTGTTGGGTTTTACTGTACCAGGTTGTATATTTTGGTTTATTTTACTGTAATTTTTATTTATATTTGGTGCTAGCAAAACATGATCAGTGTGCTTGTTATTTTACTGCTTGAAGTTTTCTATGCCCCAATATATTTCCAATCTCATTCTTCCCCAAAACACTCTGTATTAGTTTCCTGGGACCACGCACACACAGGCACACCCACCCCTATGTATTGATACAAGTACTTGCAGAGAAGAGGTGTTCCTTAGGGGTTGGTATTGGGACCAACACTGTTTAAACTCTTTATTGGTGACACAGACAGTGGGACTGAGTGCACCCTCGGCAAATCTTCCAGTGACACCAAACTGTGTGGTGCAGTCAGCAGTTCCCCCCTGGAAGGGAAGGATGCCATCCAATTGGACTCTGAGAGGCTTGAACTTAAAGCAGCCTTCCAACACCTACAGGGGCCTAAAAGAAAGCTTTTTGGAGAGGGATTTCTTGGAAGATCATGTAGAACAAGGGGGAATGGATTTAAACTGAAAGAGAACAGGTTTATATTAGATATTAGGAAAAAATTCTTTACCTGGAGGGTGCTGAGGCACTGGAACAGGCTGCTCAGAGAAGCTGTGGATGCCCCATCCCTGAAAGTTTCAAGGTCAGGTTGGATAGGGCTTTGAGCCCCAGATGAAAGACGTCCCTGACCATGTCATTAAGTTGGAACTCAATGATTTTTAAAGTCCCTACCAACCCAAAACATCATATGAAATATACCATATACCATGGTTAATATACCATAATCCGCGGTATAGATTTATAACAGTTCCTATTTTTTACTTTCTTCTTTAGCTTTCCTGTATTTTAAAATTATCAATGAAAGAAGAAATTAGTGAACAATGTTCAGTGAAATAATGTGAACAATGATCACATAATAATGTGAATAATTAATTGAAAACAGTAAATAATAATATCTCTATTTAGAAATACTAATGTACAAAGTAATATAATACTAAACACTATAAACTTACTAGATTCACACACATTTTATCGTAAAATTTCAGATCATAGTGTCTAATTGTGGTCACTTTCCTTGGAAAATTCACCTATTTGCATACACTAGACATCCTTGCCAATATCTAAAATATCTACGTGTATTAGTCTGTATTTGTACTTACCTATGAAACACCTATAGCAAGACCAAGTTTAAGATAGATTTTACAGTCATGCTTGAAACTTGTCAGGTGTACAACTTTCATGTTTTTTAACTTACAGGTATCCTACACAGTGCAGTAAATAAAAATAAGGCTGCAGTATCCATGGAAGAGTAACTGATTACTCTGTCTATTGCAGATGCTCTTAGAAAAGATCTAAATTAAGCTATAGTCAATATTCTGTTTTATTTATGTCTTTGGTGGTCTTCCTGGGGGTTTCTGCTGCTTATAAATATCTTCCAAGCTTGTCTAACTCTGCTGCTCAAGCTCTTGCAAAAAAACAAGCTTCTGCAGCAGAGATAATATTTAGAATTGACTTCTTATTCTCTGAATTGAGTAGATAGCTTTTTTTCCTCTCTTTAATCCTTTAAAATAATACATTTTGAGGGGCTAATCCAATGCATAATCTCAAAAAACAACTGGAATAAGCAGCTAAACGTTGTCTGGTTACCCCCAGGCTAAATTCACTATCTTAGAACTCTGGACTAGGGTATTTAATATACTTTCTGTTGGTTAATGCAGCTCTCACTTGTCTCCTTAATAGAGTTTTAATATGAAATATCTGAAATTTTACAAACTGAAAATTTTGAAATATCTTCTTAATAAAAATGACCTGTTGTCATTCTGCTAAATCTTTTTATGTCTGTGTATATATATCTTCCAACTGCAACAGTAAAATGATCTGTCAGAGCAGTAGCACTTGAAGGAGCAAAGGGCAGCAATCAGAACATCAGTTCATTTTGTTTCCCAATGACTCCTAGAATAACAGACTCAGCCTATATAATAGGTGTGAAGAAAACAAAACCAAACCAACAGGGAAACTGGTTCATCTTGAACTTTTTTCATTAGCAAATTATGGTTCTATTTCTTGGTTTGTCCCCTTCTAATGCCCTTCAAAGGAAAGTTTTTTACTAGATCCTTTGCCTTGCATAGCATAAAAAAATAAATCATTAAAACAGTATTTTCAAGGGATCTTGCTTCACTAAGACTGTAGGCAAAAAAACCCCAACCATTAGAAAGATAGGAGATGAGGGAATGAATCTGTGTTAGTAATATCCCTAGTCAGTGTAGACAGGGATTAACTTTTCTTTTGGCCACTTCATAAATCACCTCATTAATCCATGTATATCTGCATACACAACACATTTCCTTTGCTCTTCAGAAAGGGAAATGAGATTTTTCATGTTTGGAGAACAAGAGAACTTTAAAGATTTGTGAAATAACTGTTCACAATGTGTAGTTTGTATGAAGACACCTTAGCTAAATCATTACAGATTCACAGAATCAATTAGGATGGAAAATGCCTCTGAGATCTTTGAGTCCAACCTGTGACCAACCACAACCTTGTCAAATAGACTTATTTGACAATAAGTGCCATGTCCAGCCTTTCCTTAAAAACCTTCAGGGATGGTGGCTCTCCCACCTCCCTAGACAGCCCATTCCAATGTATAATCCTTTTCCTATGAAGAAATTCTTCCTAATTCAAAGAAATTAATTACTGGCAAATAGAACTGCTAGACAGTGAGACTGAGTTTTGAGTAACTAATTATCCATGCTGCTTTATAGCATGCTAAATAAAACAAGAATAATCAATGTGTCTGGGATCAAGAGAAAAGCTATGTCCAGTCTGCACTGCATTTATCCTTCTGGGCTGCATATGATATTCCTGCAACTGTAGTATATAATTATCATTTTCTGTGTGATGTTTTTATTCTAGGATTTTTAGGATGAAGGTAGCAAAGGTGATTGACGCTTGTTCATTTTGTGCAATAGGAATGATTGCACAATATAATACTCTCAACTGGTGCATGGGCATTGTCTCAAGAGTGTTTCTTGGCAAAAAACATAGAATAAAACATGGCTGCAGTTACATAGTCAGAGGCAGATGAGCAATTGAGTCAGCATCCTGGTTCTGTTCAATGTAGAGGTATAAACAGTTTATTGGTCCAATTCAGCGAAAGATTAGATAAGCATGCTATCCTTCAAATGTGAAGGACAGCACATGGTTTATCATGTGAGCTTTTCCAAGACAGTGTGAAGTACTTCTGATGTGAAGTATCCATTGCATGATTTTACTCTGCTGCGCTTCCACAAGGCAGTATCTTGCATCTGTTGGAGTTAGAGTATTAACCACACTCCTCTAGGAAGTCTCTATCCTTTAATCCATGTCCAAACAGTCTCTTAAACTTATTAATTAGTTACTAACACTAATGAATTAATTTACCAGTAACCTAAAAATACATATGATCATTAGCTTGTGATAATTAAAAGCTAGTTCTGTGGAGACCTGTGTTGAAATGGAAAAATGTCTGCTGGAGTTTTCTATGCTGTACGTTTTGCCAGCATTGCCAGGATGTGGAGGGAGGTGATCTTGCCCCTCTATTTAGCCCTAGTGTGCCCACATCAGGAGTGCGTTGTCTAGCAATGGCTCCTCAGTACAAGAGTTCCTTGAGCAGGTCTAACAGAGAACTTTGAGCATGATGAGGGGACTGGTGCACCTCTCCAATGAGGAAAGGCTGAGAGAGTTGGCCCTGTTCAGTCTCAAGAGGAGACTGAGAGGAGACCTTATCAATGTCTTATCAGTATCTGAAAGGAGGGTGACAAGAGGATGGAGCCAGGCTCTTCTCAATGGTGCCAAGCAATAGGACAAGAAACAATGGGCAGAAACTGAGGCATAGGAAGTTGCACCTGAATATGAGGAAGAACTCCTTTACTGTGCAGTGACCACATACTGGAACATATTGTCCAGAGAAGCTGTGGAGTGTCTCTCACTGGAGATACCCAGGAACTGTCTGGACACCATCCTATGCCATGTGCTCTAGTATGGCCCTACTTGAGCAGGGAGGTTGAACCAGATGACCCACTGTGGTCTCCTTCAACCTTACCCATTCTGTAATTCTGAGCCAGTCAATTTCTGGAAAAGATTTTCTGGAATTTAGCAATATTTTCCCTGCTTGAAAATGTTCTGATGGTAACAAGTTTCAGAAGAAACATTACCCTAATAACATTAGGATTAAAAATTCACTGGCCTTCTTCAGAATAAAAGGAAACAAATTATTTGAGCTAATTAAACATCATTTGAGGTACTTATTATTTGAGGGTAAAAGATGGTTTGTTGTTTAATAATTATGATAGAAAACCAAACTATGATATCCTTTGACTCGCTTTTTAAATAAAGCTGAGCATATATTAGGTACATTGCATGCAGTAATTTAAGCAATATGCACTTTGTAATTATCTTTTATCTATTACTGTAACTACGGGGAAGCTAATCTGAAAAAAATAATCAGATATTTTTAATATAAGGTAATGGATATAGGAATATGCAAATATGAACTTGAATACAGTTATAAAACCGAATATATGCAGCAAAGGCAAATGAAATGTGCAATTCAAAATATTTCTTTCCTAATGTAAATGCAGAAATGTCTTAATCTGGATAATAGCATTATCTTTTTTACATTTTTCAGATCTTCACTCAAACTGTTTGATGTGCAACTACATATTTTTGTAGAGTTTAATGTCTTTGGATTTCTTCTAAATTCAACTTTATTTCTGAGTGTCTGGGCCATGTTACATCCAGGGTCAAGTGCAAAATTGTCAATGTCTGTTTTACATTAAGTGTAGTTTCCACAATAATTCCATCATAGCAGAGATTCATCTCTTAATTTGAAAATATTTTAATTCAATTTCCAACTCTGGAAAAAAAGGAAAATATAAACCCTAAAGGCTTGCAGTATGAAAAATAATCACAAATCAAAGAAATGTAACAATAAGATTTTTTGTGTGGTTAAAAATACCCACTTATAATAAATAGGATATTACTCTATATCTGGGTTTGCAAGGAGCTGCTTTATCTCCAGATTGGGATTTTTCTCTTGAAAATGAAGTGGTTGGCAAATTGAAATGGATGGGGAATTCTATGTAAAATATACTATGTACTCATGGTAACTGTTTTTTTTGTCTTTTTGCTTAGTAATAA
This sequence comes from Parus major, assembly GCF_001522545.3. Taxonomy (NCBI): domain Eukaryota; kingdom Metazoa; phylum Chordata; class Aves; order Passeriformes; family Paridae; genus Parus; species Parus major. Next base: position 123,531,208 of record NC_031769.1, read on the forward strand.
ATAAGGTCTCTGCTTGAAAATTTTTAACATATAAAGTAGCTCATTAAGGTCACTAAAATTTAAGATTTAGTAATAGTAAGAATGTATAAGAAATAATAGAACAGAAAGAACAGTGTCTTTACGGTGGCACAAGAAATCTTGGTGGAAACTGAAGGAGAAAAGTATTTAAGAATGGATTAGTTAACAAGCTCTCTGTTTTGAAAGCAGTAGACTAAGCAAACCATCCAGTGAGTTTTACTGATCAAGATATACATCAAGTGAGCAAACAGCTCCTTAGGTCACCTTATGGAATTGAGAGATCCATCAATCTTACAAAACATACGTGTAAAATTTTGAAAATGGTTCAAAAATGAATCTAAGAGTTCAGATTAGAACTTCTAGAAATTTGAAGACTAAAATCTTAATAATTCACAGATTATTTCAATGACATTTTGTTGCTATTGAGTAATGCTGTGTCAGAATTGCAAGGAGAGAAAATATGGTCTGGTTTTGGCAGGAGATATTGACAAATATATAAACTGATAGTGCAAATAACCACTAAAAATGATGAACTTTTTTACTAATAAACCCACAAGTATGTATTACTAATTACTGATAACATAGAATTTTAAAATTCTATCACTTTATTTGTTAATTAATTTGGTAATTAAATCAACTTTGTTTTTTATGTGCCTCTATTTAACACTAACTATTTAGTGAACCTTTTTTAATGCAAAATTCATTATAATACAGTTATCCCTAAGGCAAAAGGCAGACACAAATCTCTCATGGATAGCAAAATTTGCAAGTATCTAGGATAATTTGGAACTATGCTATTTTGTTGTCCCAGGTGGTTCTAAAATTTCAGAGATGTCCACATTCACCTGCTACCTGGTAAGTTGGCTGTGTGCATAAAGCCTTTGAGGGAAGGTACCCAGCAAGAGTGCTTCTGTACAACCAGGCAGAGTGATTATATTCACACTCTTTTCAGGACAATGACAAAATCTTCCAGACCCACACCACCTTCAGCAAAGATTTACCTCTGCAACATGGAAATAGCTCTTTGCTGTGGCAATCAATATTATTAGACTGCTTCTACTAGCCAGAGGGTGAGGTAGGAAATTAAAACAGTGATAATTGAAGGGCAAAGGATGAAGGAAGGCTGTGGAGGGACACCAGTAGCTCTTGGTACAATGACTGAAGTAAAATAAGTAGCAAATACAAGATGCCTAGTAATCCATCTCCGCACACTTTAAAGGAAACAATAGATGACCATGAAGGTTTTATAATGAAACATTACTACAAAGTATCTGTTTAATGTGCCACACAGTAAAAGAGTTATAAACTCCTCTCCATAATCAAAACCAAATAATAACACCAGGAAATTAAACTGTATACTTTCTTTTATATTTTCATAATAATAAATTTTACTGTTTCTATTAAGAAAACAGTATGGGCCAAATACATGTCTACCATAAGGTGTTTGAATTCATGAAAGTCTGTTGCTGCTGGATACAAAATAGGTCACACAAACACAGCTCGAGGGGTGGTGAAAGGAAGAGAGAACTTTATTTCTTCTTTCAGAATTTATAGGTTTCTGACCATGGCCAGGGATTGGATAGTCAGGGTAACACCTTCCCAACTACACTAGCCATGAGAGATGTCCATCAAAAGATGTGTATCAGAAAGAAAGTACACATATCTATATTTACACTTACTGTCCTGGAAATGTCTTTAGAAAACTATGTCAGCAAGCTCAGAAAACTGAGTTTTCAGGGTGACAAAAGTCAATGGAGTCATTGCTGCTAACATTCATGTGAATTTGTCCCTTGATTTTCTAGACTGGCCATTTCCTCTCTTGAGCATCTCAGAACTGAAGAAAACACAAATCCATTTAATTTTGTCTCTGAATTCAGGAGGGATTCTAAAGGTTAGGGAAACTTTCCCAAAATATAAAAATATGGAGTGGTATGTGTGTGAGTCTGTGGAGCTGGAGGGGTGGACGTAGATTTTTCTCTTAAACCTTAACCCTGAGCCTGAGCTTCTTAGGTTTGATAAAGAGAGAAAATATAAAAATTTAGAAGTGAATACAAAATATATTTTTAGCTTGTGCCATATCACTTTTAAATCTATTTTATATACAAGCTTCATCTTATATATCAAATATCGTATTCCTTCCCTTATAGCTAGTCTAGCTTACAACTCTTCTGACAGTAGATAGAATGATAATATGCCAATATATATTTTTACATATTGCATTTCAAACAGGATGCAGTTCAGTAAAAAACTCAACTGAAACCTAAATTCCTTTTTTTCTTTCTAAGTTCTACTGAAGATATACAGGTGTTCAAGAACTTTCTTAATTGGAAGACATGCTCATAGCTGTGAGATTTTTTTCCATTTGCATAAAACAGGATAAGTAAACATGAAAAAAATTAGTGTCAGAGTTTATTAGCAATATGAAATAACAGACTTTTTGTGAAGCACTTTTGAGCTATAAATGTTAATGCCTTTAGGCTCTTCTGTGGTAAATAAAGGGGAAAAGAGAGGTTTTTCTCAGAGCACCTAAATTAAGGTTTCCAAGAATCACCTTCCCTCTCAAAAATCTCTACAAACCCTACAATTCTTCCAATGACTGTAAAGGATGTCTGACAAAATATCTGTACTTGACTACAGCAATTGTCAGAATGCCCCCTGAGTTATTTCACTTTCTACTGAAACCACTAGCAGTGAAAGAGGTACAATAACTTTCTGGATAATTGGACCACGTAGCAGGATGTTTCCTTTTTGCTTCTTCACATAAGGAGGTTGTAGTTAAAGGAAATGTCCTGGTATTGACAGGTAGTAGCATTCTCCCCCTCTCACCTCCTTCCCAAAGCCCCAGTGAGAAATGCTTGTTAGGCCTCAGCACTGGAAACAGCGCCTTGGGCTTAGCTCTTCCTGAGCTTATCAGAAACACTGTCTGCTCCCAGACACTGCTAAGGAGCTCCTGTTTTCCTCATGAACAGCCTTGGAAAAAGCTTTTCTTGCCCAAATGGCATAACATTCCTGTTTTCATACTTTCAAAGAAAGTGCTGACCCAAACTGTGGCCAGGATGAAACATTGTTATGACCGAAGCCCACTCTCTTGTGACCCTATAAACAGTGGTCCAAAAGAAGACCTTTTGAGCTCTCCTGGACTGCAAAAGGCAGCAACCTTTCTCTGAGGGGGATGCCTTTCCAAGCTTGCAAACTCACGTTTGGTATACTTGGAGAATTGCTGAACAATGAGAAATCCTGGGCTGATAACCCTCACTCCTTGAGGCTCAACTCTTTGCCTGTTGGGAGATGCAAAAGCATGTGAAGTGAGTATTTCACTGACATCTCAGGGGAATTTTTCAGAGGTACCTTGCTTGCACTAACTCTTTATGTCTGTGTGCATGCACATGTGCATATGCTATAGCAAATCTGGGATAAATGCTGCTTTCTTAGATGTCTCAGTATCTTGGATACTGAAATGAGTTAGGCCTTTAAGTAAATTTGTGCCTTACAACTTAACCTTGCATAAATGCTGCTAAGTGTTGCTCCTCTGTTAAATTGTTGAAGTTAAGTTATAAATTAGGTTTAATGTATAAGTTAGGTATAAGTGAAGTGTTGTCCTTTTGTTAAATTATTAGACTTAAGGTATAAGTTAGGTTAAAGTACTGTTTGGTTTAAGTGCTATTAGGCTTTTAGGCTGTGTTCATTTTTATCCTTGCCTCACTGTCTTTTGTCACATGCACTTACACATACACATGCACACACTCACCCCTACATATCCCTAGGTAGTAATCAGTTCATTTCTGTTTTGATTGCCTGGATTTTGTTTGGTTTTGTTGCTGTTTTTGTTTGGTGTGCTTTGAATGTTGTGTAAGCAGTAGAGTGAATCTTGCCAATGAACTTTGTCATGCTCTTGCTTAATATTAAATCTAGTTTTTGCTCATACCCTTGCCAGTGACTTTTTATGTGATCTCAGATAGTCATTCATAAAAGCACCTTGCAATGTTAAGTTTGAAAGACAGTGTTTTCCTACTAGTAGAAGCAGGTATTACCTGTGTTGTCCACTTCTGACAGTAAATAGTCAGGAATGAGACCTGTAAAAAAAAAATAAAAAATTAAACATTTGAAAGGTAATGTGGTCCTGTGAAATGAAGGGGGAACCGGGGTAACAGAAAATGCAGAGAAGACAGAGTTACCAAATGCCTCCTTTGCATCAGCCTTCACTGGCAAAACCAGCCCTCAGGAATCTGGCCCAAGAGATCAGGGCAAAGGAACATCGGAAGAAAACTTCCTCTTTGTCAAAGAAGATTGGCTTAGAGAACACCTAAGTAAACTTGATATCCACAAATTCATAGACCCTGATGGGATGCATTCATGAGTGCTGAGAGTGCAGTGCATGGAATACTGTACTATACTGCTACTTCAACTAAACTTCTTTCTGTTGAATTGTGGTTTTGAAACTCAATTTTTTTTATATATATGTTTATTATTTTTATTATTATCCTTTTTCTGACAGGGAACATTAAAATAAAACATGCTTTGTGTAATGAATAGCTATAATTTATTTCTTAGTTTAATATAAGAGACAGGACTGTGCTTGCTTTCTATGAAGCAACTTCCCAGAAAACTTTGGCTGGTGAAAGAAAGGAATAGATTTTATTAGATTGTTTGATGGCACACCTATCACTCTTTTTGAAAGAAGTCATTTTCATTTGCCATGAGCAATTTCAGTTACATGGTACAGTTACAGTTGAGTTCCTTCACTAGTCCAGTGTGCAGCAGCAGTCAGTGCTCTTTAAAGATATATGTTGTAGCGAAAGAGACAGATTTAGTAAGACAAGACATTTTTCCTCTGTGGGCTTTGTGATACATAAAAGTCTTGTCAGTCTGACATTTGATACTTTGCTTTATGATTTTTCCCATTTTCCTCCTCTGTACCTATGCTATCATTATCATCCTAGTTGAATGGTTCTTAACTGCAAATAAGGTCAGAAGGGAGAGCTAGACGTTGCCACACTGCTCTGCTTTCTACTAGATGGAAGAAAAAAAGTCAGCAGGGGAAAGAGCACTTTTATTGTGTTTTGGTTATTATACTTACAGTTAAGACATATTGACATATTAGCCACCTTCTATATAATCTTACTTCAAGCCACTGATTACTAAATATAAATTTCTAAATGTCAAATACAGTAATTTATTACCTTGCTAGAAATCCTTTTACAATCCAAGAAAAAAGCCTCCCATTTATAGAATCAAATGTTCAGTTATAAGTAACTGGAGGAGAGTTCAGCAATCTCAAACTCTCCAAACCAAAAGGAAGCTGTTTAACCTGTCAGTGCAATCAAGCAAAAAGTCAGTCCCTATCATTAAGGTTCCAAGATTATGTCTTAACATTTGAACCATTGGCTAGATATATTTGTCGTTTTTCATAGAATCATAAAATTGTTTGGGTTGAAAGGGACCTTAAAAATAATCTAGTTCTAACCCTCCTCCCATTGCAGGGACACCTTCCACTAGACAAGGCTATTCATTATCCAACCTGGACTTCTTCCTGAACACCTCAAAGGATGCGGCATCCACAGCCTCTCTAGGCAATTTGTTGCACTGTCCCAACACTCTCACACTAAAGGATTTCTTTATAATTTATAAAACCACCATCTCAGTTTAACACCATTCGCCCCTACCTGTAATTGGTAAAAACCTGCTTTAAGTCCTGGAAAGTTGTTATAAGGTCACCCCAGAGCTTTCAATTCTGCAGGCTGAACATCCCCAATAATCTCAGCCTGTCTTCAAAAATGAGGATGTTCAGTCCTCCAATTATTTTTGTGGATTTCCTCTAGATTAGCCCCAAAAGATCCATGGCCTTCCAATGCTGGGGCCCCCAGAAATGGACAGAGTATTCAAGGGGAGGTCTAGTGAGAGCAAAATAAAGAGACAGAATCACCTCCCAAACCTGCTGGACATGCTGATTTTTATAAAGCCCAGAGATCCAGGGATCCAGGGACTGTGCAGCTACCACAGACCTGCCAAACTGAAATGAAAACTGATTAGAAACTGCTCTCTCTCTAAATAATTTCTTGGCACTGGACTCAGCCCAAGGCTCTTTCACTGCTCCACCGTTCATGTTACGCTTACAGTTAGGGTTACGCCCAGCATTAGGGTTAAGCATTGGGTTAGGGATTAGAACACCACAAAGCCTGGGGCTCGAGGGATTGTACAGCTACAAAAGGCATGCCAAGGGGACAAAAATTCTGTCATAACATGGACCCTTAGATTGGACATTTCGACTTAGAACCAGACTCAACCCAAGGCTCTTTCACTGCTTCACCTAGGGTTAGGGTTAATCCTAGGATTAGGGTTTAGAAAACTATGAATCCCAGAGCCCCAGGGATTGTGCACCTACAAATGGCATGCCAAGGGGAAAAATAATCTGTCACAACATGGATCCTTCCATCCATTTCTACTTGGCACCACACTCAGCCCAAGGCTCTTTCACTGCTCCACCTAGGGTTAGGGTTACGTTTAGGGATAGGGTTACGCCTACGGTTAGGGTTTAGAAAACCACAAAGCCCAGGGCTCCAGGGACTGTGCAGTTACAACAGATTTGCTAAAGTGAAATGAAATCTGACAAGAAGTTGCTCTGTCTCTAATGTTTTGCACAAGACTCAGGCCAAGTCTCCTTCACTGCTCTACCTAGGGTTAGTGTTACGCCTAGGGTTAGGGTTAAGCCTAGGGTTAGGGTTGAGAAAACTACAAAGCCCAGGGCTCCAGGAACTGTGCAGCTGCAACAGACCTGCCAAACTGAAATGAAATCTACATCAAAATTTCTGTCTAAAATATTTTTTTGCTCCTGACTTAGTCCAAAGGTCTTTCAGTGCTCCACCTAGGGTTCGTGTTACACCTAGGGTTTGGGTTTTGGCTAGGGTTAGGGTTGAGAAAACCACAAAGTCCTGGGCTCCAGGGACTCTGCAGCTACAATAGACCTGCCAAACTGAAATGAAATCTGACAAGAAATTGCTCTCTCTCTAACTTTTTACTTGGCACCAGACTCAGCCCAAGGGTTTTTATATTGCTCCAATTAAGGTTACGGTTACGCCTAGGGTTAGGGGTACTCCTAGGGTTGGGGTTCAGAAAACCACAAAGCTAAAAGCTCCAAGGACCATGAAGCTATCATAGACCTTCCAAATTGGTGAGGAAACTGCCACAGTATTATTCTCTGTAGCTTTTTGCTCAACGCCTGATTCACCATGACATCACCTTGCACTAAGCTTAGGCATTGTTATCTGTGTGTGGCACTAGTGTGCCTCAGAGGTGTGCTTTTACAAATTTTGAAAAACTAAATGTCTTGCCCAAGGCTGGTTGGACCTACAGAGAATCAAAATACTTTTTCTTTATTTATTATGATTACTGGCATTTATATTCTTTCCAAGTTTAAGAGTTTGTCTAACTGACCATATAAAAAATGAAATATTTGGAATTAATTTTTTTATCTTATGCACTAGAATTTATTTTTTGTTTTTTTTTTTAATTTCAAATTAATAATTCCTAAAATCCTGGTAATTTTGTATTCTATTCCAAACTTTCTGCAAAGAATTGCTTTCTCCATTCATTGCATCAGAAAAAAATCTATCTATGCTACCTCCAGTTCTGTTAGCTCGTTTAAATTGTGAGTATTTGGGGTGCTTGGACCAAGACATTTCTGGTTCATATTGGTAAAGATAAATCAGATTTCTCTCCTTAAAGAGTCTTAAATACAATCAGAAACTGTGAGAAGATCATTCCTAGTTGACCGTGTGATATCTATGGGCACATGTCATCTTTCTGTCTAGATTGAGTTCACTGAGTTCCTCTGTCTGCTGTCATCACTGTGTCCTAGAACTACTCCTTCTGAGACCCTCTGGACCATCTCTTTTCTCATTTTAAAATAGGAAGTTATGAGGATTATTAATGGAACATAACTTTCCTCCTGTAACTGCTCTTAATAGTGCAAATATAATATCCCTTCTGTGAACAGTTTATAGTGAAATTTATTATTTAGAAATATCTAGGGGTATTTATTAAAAATTAAATCTCTACAGGTATGACTCTATAGCAGTTTCTAAGATTTCAACATTATTTAATTTTTCACCATAATGATAAAAGCAAATTCCAGGACAAGCCTCTTGTGCAGAAGGAACTTCTATGCCTTTCACTACTGGTGATTTGAGTACTAAAAAGGAAATCCCGATGAAAGCTTGAAGGAAACAGGAAAAAAGTCACCAAAAAGATCTATTTCTGAGGAAAATAAATTTTCCCATGAAAATTCTGAATAACTTCACTCAGAACAGTCCACTATGTTGAAACATACTTCCCTCAGTCTGCTGCTTTGTTTTTTCCCTAGTTAAAATACTGTTCTCGAGTGATGGTCTTTATTTTGGTGCATTCCATAAAATTATTTATTAATTAATACAACAGATATTTCTACATCGCAGCTGCTATTTGTTCAGAATTCTATTTTTTCCCCTTCCTTATGGATTTCCCCAGCTGAAACACATACATACATGCACAGTTTTTAGATTTATAAATTGAAGTGTCTAAAACTTGTAGAGCTTTTGAAACAGAAGCAGAATTTTAATAGAAACAATTTTTGCTATCTTCTTGCCTATATTGATAGTAGATCAATACCAAATTCAATACATGATTTCATTTCTTCTGCAGAAAAATTATACTTGTCAGTTCTAGTAAGTGAAGAAGGAAAAGTGAAAGACCATAACTAGGGAACTGCAATGCTTCTCAAGTTAAATCGTATACTGAATTGATATTTGTGCCAATAACAGAAGATTTAAATTGAAAACTGACAGGTTGACAATTTGTCTTTAAATTGACTAATTCTCTTTTAGTATCAGATCAATGAAATGTGTATTAGAGACACGCCCAGTGTGCAAAGAAGCGCTATATCAACTGTGTATGGATAAGATGCAGTTTGTTGGTTGTCAAGTCAAAGGCACTAGGTCTTAGGAAAGTAAATTAATCTCATAAGTATTGCATAATTGCAAGTATGCTATAATCCATTTAGAAGGTGTCACAAACTAAATTGCTATGTTCACCATCACAATGATTTTTTTCTCATTTTTATTCTAAACACTATGCTACATTTCTAATTGCATTTTCAGCAATTTATTTTCTTCGTCTGTACTGAAAAATTCATTCAATGTCAGTGTTGTTATGTCATCAGTAAACACCTGGAACTTAAATTATTGCATTTATTCACACTTTTACTCCATAGAAATTGCTGAAGCATTACATTCAAAAACATATATGTCTTTTTTCAATAGTTTGAGCTTTTTATTCTCATTATAAATTGTAAGAATGAAACACATTGTACCTTATTTAGGTAATCCATGATGAATAAAATCTCCACAAATTATTGATTGCATATCCTTTCACAGAAAGACATATCTAACAAGACAGATGGTGTTTCCCTTGACTAAGAAGGTCTAATAAATACTATTTGTACCATATTAACATGACACAAGAAGGTTGACTGTGTTACAAAGTACATATAAACCTTATATTCTCTACTCATGTGCAAATATTTTTCCCCAGTTTCATTTGAGTAATAAATAAATGTCCTTTAATGTTAAAACAACCTGTCAAGATCAAGATGGAGATCAATATTGTAGAAAGATCTGTTCAACAGCAGTATTCTATTTTTGTCAAGAAAAGTATTGTTTAAAAACTTTGTGTCATGAAAAAAACCCCAAAAGACCACAAATCAAAACAAGGGTTGTATAAGAATAACATTGGTATCTGTAGGTATCTTCCTAAAAAAAAAATAAATTAAGTTGCTCTGATTATTATTATAGTTTTCTATTTTGGTTGAAACAGATGTAGCACATATTAATTTACCAATTGTAAAATCTCAAAATTGGAGCTTAGATGAGAAAATAAACTTCTTATGGTGGATTTCAGTAGTTTGAAATACTTTATGATAAAGTATCACACTCCAAATGTCATCTTAATATAAAAGCCATCTATTACACGTATTTACAATGGTTTGCTAGGGTGTTTACCTCTGAGCTGAAAACCAGTACAGAGCAGCAGGGAGCTGAAACACCACTAAGATTTAAGCAGACCCATTTTAAAATGGGTGTTTTTATGGGAAAATCATTCAGGTTTTAGAGATTCTGCTGGAAGACTGCTCTGCTGAAAATTGTCCAGTAAGTGTTCCAACCTTCTTTTTGGGATGGGAAATGTTCACTTTTATTTTCACTACTGTTACTCAGGAATCGGTTCTTGGGTCTAGGCTATTGGTAGTTTTTCTCAGGCAGCTAATAGTGCAATAAAAACATTATTCATTCTATTAGGAAGTAAATTACTGAGATGACAGGTCCTACCAACACTGCCAGTTATCTGAAAGTGGGAAAATGATACATTTTTCTTTTCCTTATATGAAGAATGTCTTTGTTGACTTAAACAAAGTCATGTCTATACAGATATGTTTTTAGTATTTCAGAGTCTTCTGTTCCACCTTCAGTGCATTGCTGTCCCATAAGAACGGTTACGGCATCTTCTGAGATAAGCATGTTTTATTTTGAGAAATGATGCATTGGAAAACCCTCTAAGGGTTGGGTTATGAAGAATAGTCACATCTGCTAGTGGGGCAGCATGGCAGCAAGGATAAGTTTACCTGCAAAGGCTGCACTTACACAAATGCCCAGGCTGCTAGAAGAGGTGTCAGCTGCTCCCGCTCCCATTTGCATATCCTGCCTCTTCCTTTGCTCTGCAGTAAGGGATCTGGCTGCAGACTGCGTCTGTCTGTTCATCAGGGTCATACACTGAGGCAGCACAAAAGCAATCTGCCCCCCTTGGAATATTTTTTCTGATTTAATGACCTGAAAAGCCCAGCAGATGATCAGCCAAGCAGGAGAACTCAGAAAGAAAAGGAGGACCTATTCCTTCTCTCAGAAGCCAGCTAGTATATGGGTTCATATATCTTGAAAAATGAAATCATCTTAAGTCAACACAAGCTGATGTTCTTTTCAAGGAAATGTTTCAGCCCTCCCTTCTATCACTTTCTCCATCCTTCTTCCTAAGCAAAGATCTGCAGAACTGCACAGTAGATTTTCTGGGAAAAATAACCTTTATGTGAACTGTGGACTCTATAACAACTGATTTGATTTTATCAAAATTGTTTTTTTAAAAAAGAATCATAACATAGCCACACAAACATTTGTGCTAATATGTCTGGGAAGAACTTTTTTGGCAGCAGGTCTAATTTGTGACATGCTAGTCTAAACCACAGTTTAAGCATAAGGCTGAAAGGGTTATTTAAACAAGATATTCTTAAATACAAGGAGAACTATATGCATTATATTACAATATTTTATCCAATAAAATTTGAGAAAGAAGTTACAGTAACACTGGGCACAAAGGAAAGAGTTCTGAAAATTTTTAAAGAATGGGGATGCATGATAAATATACAGTGACCAACTGCTCTCAATAACTTTTAGTTAAAAGGAATATGAGTAACTTGATTGTAGTCTATATGCAACACACATAAATGCAGATTTGACATTTCTTAACTTTTGAGTGTTTGACTTATAATCTTAATGTACTCTTAAAGAACAGACTTTCATATGTGCATAGAGTATTCTCAATTAATTTTATTAATTTTTTTCAAATTATTTTTTTCAATTTTTTTTATCCCTTAGTTCTACATCCATATTTAGAATATTTCCTTATTTATACTTTCCAGACACATTTTTTTTCTCACATTTAAATAAAGGTGCTACAGAGATTAAACATGCACCACAAATAATTAGTAAATAATGATTATGATAATTGTAATGATAATGATAGTGATGAGGATGATGATGATAATAATAATCATCATCATCATAATCTTTCAAGTGTTTTTAATTTGAGGGGTATCAAAGTCCCTTCATTGTTAGCTTTCATCACTTCAGTATCTGATATACAAACAAAAAATATAAAACTGATATACAAACCAGGTTTTGTAAAAATTCAAACTGTATTTTTTAACAATAGAAGGGAATATTTCTGTCCAATAAACTCCAATAAGTTGCCATGGTAAAATATATAGTTTTTCTTCATGCTTACATTGTGTCATGGGGTAGCTTTACCTTTAAAGTTTTCTCTCATATTCTTTATGATTTAATAACATGTCTTTCAGATTTTATAGAGTATCAAAGAAAATACAGAATATTAAAACAAGAAGAATTTCTAGACTGTGAAGATAAAAACCCAGGGTATTTATTTATAGCTAGATTTGAAAAACTAAGTTTACTCTTCAACATTTTCAATATCTGTCATTGAACAAAAGATTAAGTACAAGTTAATAAAAAAAAAATCATTAGTAACAAAAAGAACATGAGATATTTCTCTTTCAGCATTCATAAATACAAGTATTCCTAAAAATCCAATAAATACAAGTTTCAATAACCTAAGGTTACCTATACATATAATACACTTTGGTATAGAACATTAAGAGGAAAACAGCACTATATTGTCCTTTTAAAATGAAGTATTACTAGGAAGCAGAATGAATATATCAATAACTGAAAGTACAGAGTTGAAAAACTTTCTTTAAGGGCAGATGGAAGGGATAAAACTGAAATGAGATCGTAAATTGTTGTCAAAGTGGAAAAAGAGCAGAAAAAATTAATATACCAAAATATAACAGGACACAAGTGACACTTGGTTTGTATATGTATTTTGCATATGTATTTTGGTGTTTTTAAAACTAGAATAAGGACTCTGGAAAAATTTTGCTTTGTTGAATTAAAATGCAGCTTAATTTAATGAACATATTTTCAATGAGAAATATTTTCAAATCAAAATAAGCAATCCAAAACTCGAAACTATGTTGTTTCCTTCAGGGTCAAAGCTGATAAAGATTGTGGAAGTAATGATTCATCACTGTCCTAAGGGCTGATATAGATGGTAAGAGAGCTATCTTCTGAATTCCCACCTGATAATATCATCCAAGAGAAGGAGGTGAACTGGAAGAAATATGAAGTGGCCTGAAAGAGAAAAAATTCTTGTTTCTTTGTAATGTTGCCCAAAGACCAATCCACAGGCCATCAGCTAATCAAATCCTTATCCCCTTGGAGAAATATCTTCAAAATAAATCTACTGGATATGGTGCAGCTGTTGAAAAAAGTAGGTATGTTAAGCAGTACTCCTTTTGAAGAAAATGTAGATCTTGTCTGAGGACTTAGAATATTCAGAATAGGATTAGATCAAGCTGCTTAAAACTTCTTTCTTGCCCATGAAAACAAAATACAGTAGCTCTTCCTCTGTGTCATGGGCACATGTTGGATTGAATATTATCTATTATTAAATGCTTTGGAGATAATACACAGAGCAGACCATGGTTATCGTATGTGAAATCCTTACCTAGGAGTGTTATATCAAGGAAAAGAAAAGTAGCGGACACACAAATCATCAGCAAGCCTGAGAGAAAAATCAAAGAGGAAAAGAGACAAACTGTCCCTTCAGACAGACTATTTGTGTCCTTGGGTTATGCTATTTCCTTGTCCCTAAAAATCCTTTACTCTACTTTATGCTTCTCTGAGACGCATTGTATCATGAAGTAATGCGTTTGTTGTACATCTAATAACAGAGACTTGTTTTATGTCTACCAAAAAACCTCTCAGGATCTCTGGTTCAGAGACAGTCTTAAAACACCCAGAGTACAGGGCAGAATTAGGTTTTTCCCAAAGTGCAGTTGTGGACAGAACATTCTTTTAAAACATCTCCAGAAGTGGTGATAGCAGCTCCATTTCATGTAATAGCCTTGGCTAGAACACTCACTCAGGAATTGATTTATATGGTTTTAATTCTTTTGACTTGCTGAAGAAGTTCAAACTCGTACCATCCAGCAAAATGTTCCTATCTTGGGGTTGCCTTGAGGTGAAAATGCTCACCTTGAGGACTCAAGAGACAGAAAGCAGGATTCCTGAGCTGGAGTTCCTTTTAGAAGGACTGTTCTTGTATTAAACTTTCAGCAGTCACGGGTGAAATGCATATACTAAAATTAAATTAAAGATTCAATGGTTCACAGAAAGGTGATTAAATATTCATTAGGCAGAAAGCAGATGGAAAGAACTTCTGCCAGCTAAATATGACTGTCACCTGGTGTGATGACACATTTATAATGAAGAAAACCTAACTTCTTTCTTCTTTGAATCTGAATGTCCTAAAACCTTATTACTTTTTCAGAAGTTGATTTCTTGGAACAGTAGCACTAAATGAAGAACAAAAACACATAATGAAATATTTTCTGAATCAAAATTCTGTAAGGCACAAACAAGCTTGAGTGGTAATTTCCAGGAAATTATCAAAATGAAGGACTGGAGCTTGGACAGAAATATGAAGTGTCTTACCTGACTTATCATAGAGTTTCTTGGTGGGCTGACTTTCTGACTTGACATTGAGCATGATTCATCTCTATGGACCAATCTGGCTATTCCTGATTTACATCTGGCCCTGACCACCATCACCCCCATGGGTCCTGTTCTGCTTTTCCTGTTAGCCATGGTGGAATGGTGTCCTTCCAGCCTTGCACTCCCCTGGCAGCTCCTAACTTGCTGCTCTCCTCCAGCAGCAACCCAGCAGAAAGAACAGGGCTCAGACAGCATCTTGTAATCTTTGCATGTAATAATATAAAAGCCATAGAAAAGAAAAAAACACTAAAATAATTTCAATAACAGATTGTGCTTATAAAATCACATATTTTAATACTGAATTGAGCATAGGTTATTTGACATATGTAGAAAATCTTGGATTCTTCTTGTGACTGCAATGAAACCAGTTCAGCCCTCAGAGGTACACCAAAGAGACAGAACTTTGCATGACTGAAAGCTGTGTTGTTGTTTGCTTGTGTCCTTGGTATATCTGAAAAGAATAACTTTTTCATAGAAGGCTTAATGATGTTGTCATCTACAAGAAGACAGTTGAAAATACAAACTAGATTTTGACTGAGAGTGACTTAGACCATATACAAACACAGATATATCTGTAAAAGTGAATTCAATTTATCAATGTATGTGACTTCTTTAATTCATAAAGCAAGTAAAACCTGTCTCTTTCTGCCCCTCTCACCCAAAATTGAAAAAAATGTAAACCCAACCCTACTATAAATTTAAAAATTACATATCTAATTAAAATAATGTCCCTCATTTATCAACACAGCATTTTTGTCTGTTACTGTGCCAGGCATACATTAAAGTAGCCATCAATGACTCAGAAAACATGTGATCAAAACTACCCTAAGGTCAGTCACAGAAAACAAATGGAGAACAAAATTTAGAAAAGAGCCAAATTCCAATTTCAGACCCTTTTAGCAAACTGTCCCTTGCCCTACTTGCCATCCAGGTTTTTCTAATGCTATGTAGAAGTAAAGATACATGTTGTAACTAAAAAAGAACACATTTATAAATGGAATAGAAGATTCCTGAGTGCTGAGATCCATGAATTATAGCAAAAAATGAGCATAAAAAGAGGATGGGGACTGGCAGATATCTTCACCAAAAATTAAGATATTAATAAACCCACCAGATAGATGGTCTATCTAAAAAAGGCCAGAGTTATCTGTAAGTACTCTGGCAAGAGGGCTAAAAGTGAATACTTGAAAAATTCCCCTCTATATACAGACATATATTAAACAGTCTATTAAATTCACAATTTTGGTAAGTGTACTTTATTTTACTCTCTTTAAATATAGTAGTAACATATTAGTATCTCAAAATAGAAAATATTACAACAGGAGGCAGCTGAGTGAAAAACAAGCTTTGTAATCATCAAAAAATTGAATCCGTAATATGTAGTACTGTGAATTGTACATTATCTGCACAATGAAGTGATGTTTTGTGATGCTCCTTCTTCTTGATTAAAGGTCAAGCTTTCTGCAGCTTTAGTGAATATGACAGTTCAGAGTGATTATTACTGGAAAGCACTTCTGCAAGTGCTCCCCTAGAAATACTGTGCAGCAGCAGCACATGTGCTTGTGCCCCTCTAAGATGTGAATCAATGAACCTCTCTACTGTTTTCTTATTTGCTGTAATGGCTATAGATATCAAAGTTCCTTTAACTTCAGCAGAGTTCATTGAAAAATGTTGCTGGGAGTATACAGTATAAATCTGTCATATGAAAATTATGCTTTTGAGTCTACACAGATATTTACAGTCATGCACAAATGCTGCTTGTATGGATACATAGAAGCATAATATGTATACGTCACACACAAGATTTGTGTGAATAAAAGGAGATAGATAAGACAGTAGAATCTGAATTTAGTTTCATCTCAGCTATACAAAAACCAACAATTAAACATCAGAAGGTGGCATACACTGTGCTTTGTTATTCTGAAAACTCCCAAACAAATAGATTTTATAGTTTGTATGGTCATTCTCCTGTACCTCTAATATAGGAACCATAGCTGAGATCTAGGTGTGAGAAAACCATTAATGACTACTTTTTAGAAATTGAGGTATCAAAATCAGTTATTTCTTCTTCCTTATTACCTGTCAAACATGTTCACTCTATTTCATGTCCTTCCCTTATTATATTACACCTATAAGCCATGGGAATTAAAAAAAAACAAAGATAAATATAAAAATATTGTAGTTTTACATATTTTTAAAAATCTTCCCTGCTTAGCTAAGTAGAAGCTTAATGCATATGGAAAATAATAATAAAAAAATAAAGTTCTTCAAGCCATTACTCATGTGAGTCAGAAATATGAGTTCAGGTGGTGGTGATCTATCCTTCACTCTTTCACAGTATGAAAAGCAGACACAATGATGTAGCATGGATCCTCATAAACTTTCAAGAGAGTTATAAAACCTCTCCCTTTAGTAAAAAGATTTCTCTAAGTATTTTTGAGTACACAAAATTCATATTAACCAGGCCTATGTTGGCTGAGACTCCATGCCAACAGACCACAGTCAAAGATTTTTGCCTTTGGTTTTCACATGCCTCTAAATTTTAATTGCTTGTTATAGTTAAAACTGTAAAGAAAATCATATACATTCTGTCAGACATGTCATGTGCTCCTGTAGTGTTTTGGTCTTCACGCAGTTTAATGCTCTATTCCAGGATTCCATTATTTCACTCACTGCCATAAATTGAAACAAATCTAAATGACTGTTTTGAGATTAGGTTCATTCGATACATTAAATAATCGCAGTTTTGATGTGATTGATATCAGAGTCCAGAATAAGACCTTCAGCACAGCAGGTGCTCAGTGACTGTTGCCACCTCCCGAGTTCTCCATCCTACAGCTGAAGGATTCCTTTTCTTCTTTGGAGTTGATAACTGATGTTATTATCATGAAGATAATGCTTTTTCCTGGAATAGTGCTCATTCATGACAGAAAGACAGCTTTTTTTCTCAAACTGAAAACAAACATAACATTCCAATAAAGTGAAAATCAAAGGCGGGAAAAGGCATTTCATGCAATCATAGAAACACAAAATTGTTTTTGTTGGAACAGGCCTTTAAAGATCATTTAGTTTCAAACCCCCTTGCCATGGGCACAGACTACTACATGGTCCACTAGATCATGTTGTTCAGAGCCCCATTCAACCAGTCTTGAGCATTTCCAGGGATGGCGCATCCACAATTGCTCTGGGCAACCTATGCCACTGCCTTGCCACCCTCACAGCAAAGAATTTCAGACGTATTTGCTACTTTTAGAAGTCTCTTCAAATTCAAATGCTTGAGGAAGGTACAGAACAGCCGCAACGTATTCCTAGTATTTTCACATATGTAAAAAAACCCCAAGTACTGAGCAAGAATTCAAACTTTATCAGCTCAAGCATAATGACAGCTATGCACAACTGTAAGTTCTTAGTTTAAATCAGGCTAAAAATGTGAAGTGACAATTTTGACAGTCATAGAAGTCTTCATTAGTGTCATGTACCTGTTAGAATCTGGATAGTAAAGTCAAATTGAACTAGTTCTTGTCCAGTTAAAGATATTTCCCCAACTGACCTCATGGCACATTCTATTGCTGAAAGTTCATTATAAGCAGTGTGAGCAGAGGTGTAAGATTGAAGGTAGAACAAGTATCTTCTTTGCAATCATAAACATGATGAAAGCACTTTGCAAAACATTTCTTCCTGTCTTTTTAAGAAAATTTGAGCATAACCTAGAGGAAGAGACTTGTCTTCAGATCATGAAAGGCATTAATACAGATTCAAAGACCAATGAAATGTTAAGAATATAATAAAATTAGAAGAAAATGGTGCATTAAAAATATATTCACAGATTTAAGAGACACTGAAATGAATAAAAAAAACCTCAACAAACCAAAACTATGAGATACTTTATTAAAAGACAACAAGGAAGGTAATAAATCATTACAGATAATTGATTTCACCTGAAGTTGAGACAGTACCCTTTTCTTAACAAATAAATACAAGTAAGATGTATTCCACTATCTAATAAATATAATACTGCCAGTTCTTCAAAAAGAGTTGTTCAAGAACATGCAGAAGCAAAATGAATAAGATTTATACAACATAAATTCCAAAGCACTAAACCAAAGCTGCAACTTGAACTTTACTTTCTATGTGTCAGTTTTAATCTGCTTTGAAAACATGGTGGTACCATTTGAGTGCACCTGATGATGGCAGATATTTAGATGCTTAAACTTCCTGTAAGAAACGTAGATGCCTACTTAAATAAAGGGGTAGTTATTTATTTCTCAGATCTGCTGTTTAACAGAAATAACACCTTTTTATGACTGTGCAGTTCATTTAATGGATCAAATAATAAAATATGAAAGTGCTTCTCTTGTATCTATTCTTTGATGTAAAGTTAGACTTCCACAATGTAGACTGCAGTGAAATGCAAATTATTTAAGATTAATTTATAGTCTGGTTGTTATGGAAACTACATAAAAATGTACCATTCTATACATTATAAGATATTAATACTCCACTAGTAACTTCTGCAGAGTTGTGACTGTTCATTAGAAAAAATATTAAGGAACAAAAGTAGTTCAAGAACTCACTTGTATGTGAGTGCTTTTTTACGGTTGGCAGTTTCCACACGAATAACAATACCACAAAATTAAAATTAATTATTAATCATGTTCAAAAAAGTATCAAGTATGATTATTATTTCATATAAGAGCAAGCTGTGAATAGTTTCTCTGTCTATGGTGTAAACCTCTCAGCTTATTCTTCTACGCTTCCTATACAATCATAGTGAAAATCAAATCATTGATAAATAGTACCCATGACAAAATGCTTCTCTGCCATGGATGAAACTTAGATACTTCTAAATCACACCTTTGGATATGACAGGTCAGATCAGATAGTCACTTCTCTCAGTAGGTTGTGATACTGCTGTCCATCTTTCTTTTTTAATAAAATCATAACCAAAATTTTTCAAATAGATGAAGATGCCAGACTTCTGACAATTTTCTGAGAAATGTGCCCTTTACAGTGAGATGTAGTATAGACTGAACTTTAAGTTTTCTCACTCTGAAATTAAATACTTTCATTCCTGACATTCAGAGGGTGTGAGCAGGAAAAGGGATTATTTCCCAGCTCTCCTGGAGAAGGAGTCTTCATCCTAGTTTCTTCTCAGAACTACTTTCACATTAAAGAGAGAACATGTTTGACAAAGTAAATGCAAGTGAATTTAGAAACATATAAAGAAATATTTTTGTATGAATAGAAGCTTAGATCACACAGTAAACTTCAGTGGGGCAGCTAGAAATAGGGGTGGGGAGGTTACAAGAGAAGCTGTCCTCTACAGCAGGACAAGTCTGAACACATTCAATAACATGCTCCAAGGTCTGTCTTTATTGATGAAAACCTAAGTGTCTGCACATCTTTAAAGATATAAAGCATTTTAGTTTGGTGACAGTACCCTAGGTACTCCCTTGGCTGAAATGTTGCAGCTTTGCTTTCCAGAAAAGAGAATAAAGCTGAAACAACAAATCTTTGATTATATACATTTAAAGCTCTTTAGACATCTACTCTTTTTCTAGTAACATGGATGATCAAAAGCTGAGACATGCAAATATGTCTTAATTCAATATTTCTGGAATTTTGAACATACTGAAAGGAAAGTTAGACTTCATCTTGTGTCGTACATGTCTAACAAGTCAGCTCATTCTCCATTTCCTACCTTTATTTCAGGTAAAATATCCACTGTCAGATTAAAGTATGAAACAGCTGAGACAGTGACATAAATTATCAACAATAAAACAATTACAAATCATCACTTACACTATGGCTGCTCTTATTACTTGAAAACTGAGTCTACAGAATATCTGTTTAAACTGGCACTTATGATGTAGCAGCATCAGAAAAGTGACCAGTGTCTCTGACAAAACTCTTCTCTCATGGACCTTCTGAAGCTGGGAGTTGACATTTTAGTATAAATAGCAATGGAGAATTTTTACTGATGATTGCATATCACTGTGACTTACATCTCATTGAAACATGAATAGCTTGACAGAAATCAAATATATGCTCTTTTAATTGATAAACTCATCCTGAATTCCTGACAAATGTGATAATTTGACTAAGTTGTGATGTTGTACAGATGACCCACAGTGAGAACATTACTGTATATTTTTTGTTCTTGTTTCACTTATACTTAATCTAATTTTGCAAGTCCATATATCATATACATGTATGGACCAGACTCAAACGAATGGAAATCCCTCAATATCTTCTAGGTGGGAAAAGACATGAATAACTGATATTTAGCAAGATTACTAAGAAATACCTGTGAGACTACATGAAAAAAAAGAATGAATCATCATATTGTCTTGTATAAGTAGCCTCATAGTTTAATAAACAGTGAAATTGAAGTCATTAACATTAAGACTGAAATCTTGTAGATTCCTGAAAAGAAATACAAGTTTTTATCAATAACATAGTATAGGCTACCTAAATACACTCAACAAGAATTGATCAATGACCCAAAGAGGCACATTTCTTATTGGAAGTTAGTTATAGCCAGCTAGAAATAAACAGACAGGCCAATATGGGAAAAAAGGTTCAAGAGAGAGTAAGAGTGAGAACTTTTGCATAAGATCATGAATAAATCATATAGTGCATCCTCAGAGCATCACCAATGTCAGGAATTAACTCCCATTCAAAGAAGAAAATTAAAATTTTAACCAGTACATGTGAGAGACTTCAAAGGCTGCAAAAGGATTCTCTGGGAACATATAGCTTTGTGAGTAGCAGTACATTTGTTACATGGATATGAAATGCTACAGATAAGGATGAACTAGGCACAATAGACAATAACAGAATCACAGAGTAGTCTGAGTTAGAGGGACCCAGAAGGGTCATCAAATCCAATTCTTAAGTGAATCGCCCATACAAGGATTGAACCTGTGACCTTGGCATTATTAAAACCATGTTTTGACTAACTAAGCTAATCTTGGGGTCAGCATCTCCTGTACTTTGGCTTTGGAGGAAAGGATAATTTAGATAAGGACAAAGGAAGATTTTAAATATTTCAGAGTAAAAATACGATTATGTCTCTCCACCAGCAAAGAAGATTCTCTTGACTGTAAAGAGTTTCAGCTTTCATTTCTTCTATATTTACATTCAGGTCTCTAAAGGCATGCTAAAATGAGTATGCTGGAATAATCCAGTTATCAATATTTGTAAAATGGCCACTTAAGTATATTAAAGGAAAGCAAAAGCAGTACAACTTCTCAAGGCTACTTCAGTAGCATCCCTTCATTTATATCAAAATTATATTTATATCCTTTATATCAATGTTTCATTTACATCAAAAAGAGGATCAGAAAATAAAACCAAATTTATTTTGCCTATTTCAGGATAATTACAGTTGTGGCTGGGAAGCTGTCTGTCTGCACAGACCTTTGAAACCTGTTGTATTCTAGTCAAAAATATATATTGAGAGGTGCAACAAGGCTATTTTACTTTGAAGTTTGTAAATGTGGATTTTAAAGTACTTGCATGGACAGGATTCATATAAAGAAACTTCTCCGTTGGTCTTGGTATATTCATGAAAATAAAATGCAATGTTGATTATGTAACTAATGTTAGTAAAGTGCTAAAAGTGAACATCTTGTAAAAGAAAAAAGACTTTCTCTTTCCATTTACAACAAAATCCCAACAAATAAAAGTGATAAATTAATGTTCTGATGGTGATTCTAAATATATTCCTTACTTTTTTTGGTACATTCTGGAAAATAATTTTAATTCCA
Organism: Parus major; assembly: GCF_001522545.3. Classification (NCBI taxonomy): domain Eukaryota; kingdom Metazoa; phylum Chordata; class Aves; order Passeriformes; family Paridae; genus Parus; species Parus major. The sequence continues at coordinate 123,553,427 of NC_031769.1, forward strand.
TTAACTGGGAAGGGTAAAGGCTGTTAGGGGCATTTTGTGGCAAATAGTGATGTTTGGATTCCTAAATTTATATCATGAATTCATGTAATCAAGTTTTTTTTCATTTTTTATACTCTGCTGCCTGTGCTGTGTCTGCACAAACATGCAGAAACACAGGTCAAGAGGAACAAAACAGGTAATTGGAAATAGGTTTCTACTGATCTGAAAAATATTATTTTCTCATAACTTCATATCCATTAGTTTGCAGGTTTTTTTTGGAGCTCATTTACTTTTAGCAGTGTTATTAAATTTTTTGTAGCATGTCAGAATCTTTACATGTGAGAGGACTTAAACCCATTTTTAATTATTATATCTTCTAAGTGACTAGTTGAATATATATTTAGGAATATATTGTGCATAGTATAATGTTATGTAAATGATGGATAGATTTGCCAGCAGGGAAAAACATCTTCCATATCATGCCAATTGAATAATTTTGACTTTTTAAGCATTGAACTCATGAGGCAAAAAATATATAAGCAGTTATTGTCACTACAGAATCAGTTAGTTTAGTGAAATTACCCCAGAGATGAGTGAGACACAGGAATTTTAAATTGTATGAGTCTTCAGTGAAGACTCATACCAGGGACAAAAGAGAAGGGACAAAATCCTTCTCAGGTAGCCTTCAGAATCCTTCCCAGTCACCACCTCTGTGCAGAGAAAATGAAAAGATAACACTCTTCTCAGTAGCACATCATAAGGACTTAAATGTAGCAACCATGGTGAAAAGAGTTCTTGTCAGACAGAACTAAGTTGGATCTAGAGAATGCATGGAAGAATAGGCCAGCAAAAATGCTCAGATACTGAATACCCAATATGCTCCTGCTTAGTCCTGAGGTGAGAGTTAAGTGTGTTTTTAAACAAATTGTTGTATGCCTCTAAGAATTTACATTCAAAATTGAGCTCAGGAGAAAAACCTTTGGCCCAAATTGGACTAAAAAACATAAGCCAGCACTGTGCCCATGTGGTCAAGAAGCCCAGTTGCATCCTGCCTTATATCAAGAAGAGTGTGGCCAGCAGGACCAGCAAAGGGATTGTCCCTCTGTATTTGGCATTAGTGAGGCCACACCTCAAGTTCTGTGTCCCATTTTGGGCCCCTCAAGTCAAGAATGACACTGGGGTGCTGGAGCATGTCCAGAGAAGGGCAACAGAGCTGGCAAAGGGTCTAGGGAATAAATCCTATGAGGAGTGACTGAAGGAGCTGGTTTTTACAGTGGAGAGAAGGCACAGAGGAGACCTTAATCTTCTTTCCAATATTTTAGCAATTCAATGAAAATCTTACCATTTACTCATGCTTTGTGTTTTGGAATTCCAACAAATATTCATTTCAAATACTCAAAAATTTGTCCAACTGCAGGTACAAACTAGTTTTTTGGTAGAGTGAGTTATGTGTTCATTAAGTCATTAGTACAACAATAAACTAAATAAAAAACTGTCTAGCTCTTCTAAAAACAATCTAGGAAGATTTTAATAGCCTTTGCAGCATGAAATGGAATATTAACAAATGTCACCACTGGGAATTAAAGTAAGTCCTAGGTAATTTTAAGTCTCCTCATGAAGAATGTAACTTAGCCTAAAGAAGTTAATCATATTTCTATGCAAAAAGTTAGTGCCAATACTTCCATTTAGATTTTATAAATCAAAAATTAACATCTTCAGGCACAAGATAAAATTAATTTATGATCATTAATTCATAAATGATAATTGTATGCAGAGGGTCTTAGATATTTTATATACTGTACATATATAAATCCCAGGCATCTTTTCTGAGCATTCTTGAATTCCCTTTTGCTTCTGTAATTTCTTTTTTGCTTCACTGGGAACTAAAAATGTGTAAAGGATGCAAGAGTAGAGCTTTGGGTTTTTAAGCATACCAAAGTACATACATACATGATTTTGATCAGATCTGACTGAAAGTGCTATAATTCAAACTAATGAAATTTTGTATGCATCCTTGAACAAATTTTAAAGGTACAAAACCCAAAGGGACATAGTTTCTAATAGAAGTGCTGACAGGGCCTTATGAACAAGCATAATTATTTCAAATATATTAAGCAAATACCTTTAATCAACAGCTGAATGGTAGCATGCTGTGATAATTATTTCTAGTTGATGATGAGAAGACTGATTGCAATTTCCTCATTAACTTACTTTTTTCCCACTTCCGTAAGTTTTTCTCTCTACATACTTTCTCACTTCAACAACTGATATCTTCTTCCCATTGCAGTATTTTTTAGTCACAAAATCTGTTAAGGTTCATATGTCTATCCCCTGTATTGATGAGTCAAAACATTTTTTCCCAAACAAGACATATTCACACATTTAAAAAAAAAAAAAGTTAAATGTCAAGCCATGCTGTGTTACTTTATATTTGTTATGGTTGTGGTAGTTGTCAAAAAGAAAATAAATTGAACTAATCCTCTGCCCACTCTTTTTAAGGAATGCTTAGAAGCAGGACAAATAAATTAAACAACCTTTCACTCTAGAAGAGTATGAAGTGTATTTAAACACAAAGATTTTCAGTTGTGAGCTTGGTTTTTTTTTTTTTTTTCCATTGAGTAGATTTTGGCTCATTGAACCATTTTTATTAATTTTTTAACAAGGGTGATAGAAAAGGAAATTTTAAAAAATACTAGATTTTTTTTCTACTTCAAATTTATGTTGGTGTCTGTTAGAGACAGAAGAGATAGATTAGGGAGGAGATGATTGCCTCAAATTTCATCATTATAATTTAGTGTTTTCACTAACAGCTTTAGTGTAATCTCTGTTTGGAGTAAGGAACTGCATAAATAATTTTTGTGAATATGTTTGAATCATACTTATTATATATTCTTTTTATATGGCAAGAAAGTCTATTAGAGAAAAAAAAAATCTGTAATCTGAGCAGAAGTATCTAGGATATCCTGTAGTATTTTACTAATGTCATTGAGGTTACCTAAGCCCCAGTTTCTCTCTCAGAAGTTGCACTTGCTACTTGAATAGGTAGAAAATTATTTTGCTCATTGAAATGGGAATTTTGCATACTATACAGGGAATTCTTCAATGTCCTTCTGAGAGTCAGCACCCTATGTTCATCTTTCAAGGTTAAAACTGGACAGCCAGAAGAACTAACTCAAGAACCAGAATAACCTTAGAGGTAATATGTACACAAAGAAAGGAGAAAAGCCCTGTGTTTGGCTCCTTTAGAATGAGTAGTACACATGCTACATATTTAATTTGTTTAGGGAAAAGGTTACTTTAAGCCAAAGTACAGATTGTACTTCACTTTGCAAAGTTTGACTTCTGCCATGGTTTCTTACATATGCTTAGCTCTAGGCATCTTTCCCAAAGTTGGAGTAACCTTTTCTTTCAAAAAAAAAAAATACTCTGAATTTAAGTTTCTTGCAACCAGGTTTATAACAATTCAGTTGCCCAAAACTATTTCTACCTCAGCGTAGAACACACAACCAATCCTATGGAAAACAACCAGATTTCCTTTATATTTTTCTGTTAACATAATTTTGATTGCATTTCAACAAAATCTTTAACTTCTATGGACATTTTTTGCTATTTAACATCACATAAACATTTACCTAGCTTTTTTTTTTTATTTTTGCACCTAGTTTTAATACTTAAACCTCTTTTGTGTATCCTGCCTATGCTTGCATTATTATTACTTATAAAATTTCATACATTACTGGAGTATGCAGCTTGCTCAGAAAGGATTAGAATTATACCAGTTGGGAAATATATACCAGTAAACTGTCTTATGTCCTAGGAACTTAAGCCATATCTTGTTAAAATAACTTGGATTCTTCCTAGTAACTCACTTATTTTGAATTTGACTTTAAAAAATAATTTACTGACACAATCTCATCTGTTTAGAGGGTTTGTTTATTTGCAAAGGTGAAGAAGGAAGCAAACAGTGATAATCCCAAGATCAACCAGGAACTGAGGAATCTGGCTTGTAGGAAATGCATATGCAAATCTTTCAGATTCATCCCTGGGGTTGTCATTTGGAAAGTGAGTTTTAGGCTATTTTTAGTTAATCCACTTTTTATATTTTGTCATGGAGCAGAAGTATATTTTGACATCTTCCCTTCTTGCAGTGAAATAATGTATCACAGTAATCAATATTTATTTTTTATTATTTTTTTCTTCTGGTTGTGTCTGTATAGGGACATAGAGCAAAGGCACAAAACCAAATCAAGTTTTCTGGGAAAAGTGTACCGAATAAAATGTGGAAAAAGTACTCTAACTAACAGGATGGAATTTTATTTCTATGATTTTGACAGTAAGAGAATGTCAACATAAAACAGACAGGAAAAGGGGACTTTAACATTAACCAAGGTGGGAAATAACTATATATCACATACAAATATTAATATCTGACCAAAAAATAGAGGATAAAATAACATGCATGCAGTCTCTTATGATGGACCAAGATAATGTGATCCATAAAATAAGAAAGGGAAACTCAGTGAATGAAGTTCCAGTAATTTGATGGAGTTCCCTTCACTGTCTGTTCATGAGAAATACATATGTCTTGCTATTATGGCTTTAGTTGTTCTCAGCCATCTTAAATTAACACAAGTTGTATTAGCCAAGGAGGAAGAGCTTCAGGTCTGTGTATTTGACAAGTACCTTTACTTGCTTCTGTGTTATGTTCTCTCTTTAACCAAGTACTTTTAAAAGTTTTTGAAAAGGGTAGGCTTTTCTAGAATATCCAAAAAGATGCTTCCCAAGGGTGACTGAATATATTACAGAAGTACCTACAGAAATTAAAGACAAGGAAGGCCCATCAGTAATTTTTGAGAGTATGGCAAAAGGTTGTAAAGATTACAGAAGCTGGTTTAATAAAAAAGTAAGCCACTTTTAAACCCTTTCTAAAATATACATGTTTTTCTGGGCTGAATATTTTCTACTTTATAATGAAAATCATCATTCATTCAAATATTCCTCTGAGATTAAAACTTGTGAAATTACTTCTTTTTCAACATTGAAACAACCATTAAAGGCAAAACTTTCCTTATGGGTATTGTAATTCCCAATCCTTGCCCCACCTTCCCAAAGCCAATTTTACTTTTTAAAGACTGTCTAAATTCCTTAACTGTCCTAAGTGCATAGTAAACGATGCACTTACATCTATGATGTAAAAGGAAGAGTGCCTGATTTTGTGGACAGACTTTGGAGTTTTGTAGAGTGCCTGAAGTTCTCATTACAATGGAAGTGATTTTTTCTTAAAATGCATCTTAATAAAAACTTAATAAATAAAAAGATAAATATTTGAAAAAGTAAATTTGGCTGCTAAACAAATGCCTAGAAATGTAATTCCAGAAAATCTTTGAATATGTAATGCTTTACTTCTTCAACAGCTGAAATGTCTGTAGCTGTTGTAAAGCAGGAAAGTGGATATACCAGAATTAATGTATGTTGTATACTGGTTTTTTTGGAAAACCAACAATGTTAACAGAATATTCTGCTATCTCTGTATACATTTGGCTAGAAATAAAAACATATATTGACATAGGAATATGAAGATCTTTTGGTACAATATAGTTGCATTATGGTAGGCATGGCTGGCAATATGACTCCAAAAGCACTGAAATTACCTGGAAGTGAGCATGGAAAGACAATGTGTAGCACACTGCCATCCTTTTGGTTCACTGGAGACAATCTGTGAAAACACAGCAGGGTCAAAAGACTACAAATAAGCTGGTACTTAACCTTTTTGTGATGCTGTTACCAGAGATGGCTATTAATTAGTTAACATTTATCTTCACATAAAGATATCTGGACGGTAGAGCTGCCCTTTCCTGCTTTTTAATTTCAGACTATAGGTCTGACCTTGACATAGGACTGTAACTCCAGCTCCAAGTAATTCTAGCACACCTTAGTAGGGATAGTTCTTTTATACTTATTTTGTTTTAGTCTACTTTTTTTTTCCTGTTGAAAGAGTCCCACTGTTACCAATTACCTACAGTTAGACTGTGGTCAAGACCTTCTTGACTAGATGATAAAAACTTATAAACTACCCTGATCTGTTTTTTAATTTTCCTTTAGGCCAACACCTTGCTGTCTTTAGCTGTACTGACCACAAATGGGACTATCACACATCTTATGTTTTGAAAAGGCAAAATGGCATTTGAAGTGTGATGTTTCTTTACATCTCTGCTCTTGATGATGTGTTGCCAGGTATGTATTCATAACTCAGGCTGTGAAGGGAAAAGGAAGGGATCTGTTATCAGCACAAGTGACACAGGAGCAGGAAAGAACCTACAGTAATTGAAATTATCATACATTAATGGTACATTAATGGTATAGCAGAAAGTAGTCCTACACAACCATATTTTGTCTTGCTTCTGGCCTGGGCAATCTTTAGCTTGTTTAGATCATATTCTGAGTTAAATGTAAGCAAATATATTTTTTTCACATCACTATGCACTGAAAGAAATTATCTTGATTTTTTTTTTTTTTTCCATTTTGGTCTCTGTGGCTACTGTTTTAACTTGGACCACGGTAATACATACAGGACTAAAGAGACAGACATTCTAGATAACAACATTCAGAGAAATATCTTTAGACTAGTATCAGACCATATTCACTGAAATTTTCTGCTGGCTTGAAAACTTTTTTGACTTCCTAGTACAGGAAGCCAGACTAGACTCCTTCAAAGCAAGATTTTCTTACAACTGGTATATAGAAATTTTATGACTGATAATAGTAACTCTTAAAATTGTCATGGACCATGAATATTATCAAGGTAATGAGTCTTTATCTATGAAAATACACTCATTCAATTCTGAAAGATTAGATACATGGGTAATTCTAAATAGTGTTTGTCTGTACCCTTTATTTTCTAGAAGGAAAAAGAAGCAATGGGAAAATAGTTTTCCAGAAAAAACAGTTTAATTAGATTTGCACCAGTCAATAATTTTTATTACACTCAAAATGTTTATAAAGACAAAAAGGGAATATATTTAAGTGAGGAAAATAATCTATTGCTAGAGTTATTAATGTTCTAACAATCCAAACAAAGTACAACAAACAGTTATTATATGTCAGGTTATAGAAATACCAACACTTACCATTCCAACGATCTAATATTATAGATACCTGTGGACAGGATTTCTGAACCTCAGAGAAGTTTCTGCCTGTCAGGGGCTCCTCTGTTCCCAGGGAAAGGCTCCTGGGAACAGCGTTTTTTCCAAGATTGTGTTATTGTAAAGAGATAACATTTCTCAAAACAGTACTAAACAGATGTCCTTGGTGTGTTTTCTCTGGTCTCACCAATGGGACCAAAGGGACTGTTGTTCCTTCTACCAGTCAGGGTAACCTGTCTGGTAGCTTTTATCTATATATCTATAAAAGCTATATAAGGGTTGAAAAAACTCCGTATAAAGGCTTTTTAGCCACAAGTTCTCAGCCACGTGGAAAACTAGTTGCTGTGGTGTTCTGACTTGGACTTGTGCCCAATACTTCATGTCCTCTAGCAACAGATACCTTGTTAACAACAATAAAAAATGCCATACATGAACTTCTGACTGCTTCAAAATTCCAGATGATATCTGTTTTACTGTTATTTTTCAAATTATTAAAAATAGCTTAACCTCATTCACAAAGATGCTCTCTTGAAGTGACCAGTGTGATCTGTGTTTTCTGCTTAAGTCTGTTTTCTTCTAAACTAAGATTTCTTTCTAGGATCATGAATAAATCTAAGCAGAATAACTACTTCTTAATTCTGGCTATTAATTGATAGTAGTTTTTCTAGCACAAAGCTACATTAAGTTAAACTAAAGTAGAAACAAATCTAGGCAATAATATCTGCCCATTCGACAGTTGCTCTTACAACTAAAATCAGATCAATCAATATATGTCTACTCAAGTCCTGAGACTTTATTGAATCAACACAGTCTCTGTGGGTGTTTACTAATAATGGCAAAATGCTATTTTCCTTGTCAAATTTCAATATGGCTAAAAGTGTCCTTGAACATTTTCCACTAAGGAATTCTTGTCTGAGAATCACGTTGTGCATAATTTTCTTTCCCATGCTGCACATCATGAACAGCATTCATCATGTTGACCAAAGCTGAGTCTGCTGCAGTTGCCAGAGAGATTTTTCTCACACTTATCCTTCTAAAATTCTCTCCAGTCATTTGATAAATCCATTAAAGCCCCAGTTTTTAGACCACTAATTTGATGATGGGTCAGGTAATATCCTAGCGGTAATTCCTACTAGATTAACAAGAACAGATGCTGCAAAATTTCAGCCAGATTTCTGGTGATATATCCTGCAAAAACTCCAATGGCTTTAAGTTGGTACTCAGAAGAGAAGTATAACTTTATTCTGCAAATAAAGTTAAAATTTAATTTCTCAAAGAATTTGCCAATAAGAACAGCATAGTATTATGTCATATTTATGATAAAATTTTCAATATACTCACATTTTTCTTGAATTTATACCTCTCATTCAAGTCTTCTGGGGAATAGATAAATGTTTGTTAATTTAATTCCTGGAAGCATAACTTTTATTGCTTCTTCAGTCAAAATAATAATAATAAATAGAATGATGTCTAGAACATGTAACCCTGTCCAATCCAGGTAAGACAGAGGTGAACTGCTTGCAGTAAGTGCACAGAACTAATCTTTCAGGTGCTAAAACCACATGCAGTTTTAAGTAACTGTTTCCAGAACTGATTATTGTAGACAGCAGCATATGAACTTCTTTAGCCTATAAATTTCCTTTTCTGAGGAAATTGTGCAGCACATGGTGAATGTATTCTCATGATTTGCACAGTACACAACACCAACACTGGACATTTCTTGTTTAAATAAAACCATCCATAATACTTAAGAAATTGCAGATTGATCACCCTTCAGTCAGGTACCTGGATAAAGTGAAAAGCTAAACTTTCCTCCATGGGCAGCCATGATTTATAATCCTGTGTGTAGGTGTTGGAATTCAGTACAAGATTATGAAAAAGTATCCTCCAAGTTCTGAAAAACAAAAAGTAAAATACTGGTATTTATGTTAAGTAATTGCAGAGTGATTAGAGGGAACTTCCAGAAATCTGAACATGACATTTTCAGCAAGCCACCTCTGTAAAAACTTCTTTTCCTGGCATAGACAAAACGGGAAATACAGGAAAAAAAAAGTTCTTACACTCAGCATTTCTTCATTGTTGGTCATCACTCACACTTTCCTCCTCTTCTACAGTACTCTTGAGAACTGCACATATAAAAAATATTCAGTTGAACACCAAATGCAGGAACCCCAAATAGAAACCTGAAGAGACAGAAAAAAGTACACTATCAGTTGACTGAAAAAAGAAAATTTAAAATAAAATAAAATTAGACTAAAATAGTTTTCTGATTTGATATATGTACAGGACAGAATCAAAATAGAATAAATAAAGAAAATAAATTGGTTGTTGCAAAGCGTTTTTTTGGGGGGGGTTTGTTTGGATTTTTTTTGTTGTTGTTTTTTGTAGGTTTTTTTGGATGGGGTTTTTTTTGTGGGTTTTTTAGGTTTTTAGGATTTTTTTAAACTTTTCACCCCAAAACAACCCAAAGGCAGACCAAACCCAAAAAATCAGTTACTTTCATTTACAGAAAATAGAATTAACATTAGTATTTATGACCAGCTATCATCTTTTATTTTATCTATGATTTATACACTATGTTTAAAAAATACAATAGAAGAGTATCATATAAAAGTACCCCCATATTTGAGGATCCAATGCTGTAGGTAAAACTCTTTCTGAAAATGCACAGTAGTAGCTTTTTTTAAAGAAACCTCTACCTTAAATATTACAGCATGTGTCAGTAAAACTTGTGTCTGAATAATAGTTCTCTATATGACTGACCCATAGTTGTAATTACAGCACACCAAATTGATGTTGCTGTGCATAAATATTATTTTTGTATTATAAAGAACTGTACAAATGTAATAAAAGTGAGCAGAAGTAACACAGAGAATGATGAAGCATAGATTTTTAAAAGCAAACAAAATTAGGAGAAAGAAAAGTGCAGCAGATGACTCAGCCAAGAAGCAGAGAAAGAGATCACTTACATTTCTCTATAAAATAACAGACATTCAGATAGGATGATGAGAACATCATAAAACCCCAGAAAGAAAGATGGATACCATAGCAACTTACACAATTGCCCACCAAATTTGGAAGTGAAATTAATTGTTTCAAACTGGGCTTTTGATTAATATTTATTTTTATTGAACATGAAGAATAGGAAATCACCTAAGAGATCATATTCTTCAGGAAAGAAATCCATGACTTTAAAACAGCAAGAAATTTCAAAAGCTCATTGCCCTACTGAGCACCAAATTCTATGCAACACACCTGAAAAATATTTGGTTTTAGTTAAGATGAATGGTGAATAATTTTTTAATTTTCCAGAATCTAGTTATTTGTTCTAGTCTGGAGCAAAGACATTCTCAATTTAACAGCTTTCCTCTATAGTACTGTGCAGACCCTGTGCAGTTGCTACACACCCTGCTGACAATATGATTATATATGTGCAACACTGGCAATTAAAAGTGTGGTTTCCACTGGCACCCCAGGGAATAGTATGTGAATTCATGGTGATACTCCCAGAGTCAAAAGAATTCTCTTGTTAAAGGTGATTTAAATTGTTTTCATTGTCTGTCAAACAATGGCAGCCCCCCAGCCAATTCAAAAGCCAATTCAATTAGTTTCCTTCCACTTATGGTCTTCCAAAAATCACAGTGTAGTTAAAAGCCATATCCATCAGACAGATCAGTTGTAGCTGAGCTATTAAATATCTATGGGTCATAAAGCCATTTTTTTTCTGAGCAGAGCTACTGTGTAATAAATGTGTAAGTTATTTTAAACAAAAATGCTATAGAAAGGCAGTTTCCCATGATAGATGGGTAGATAGTCCTGGGTTTCAGGAACCTCAAACTAATAATTTTCCTCAAAGAAAATCTTATTTATAGGGTTGTTCTTAACAAAGTAAAAGACACAATTTTTTTCTTCTTTTTTCTTTTTCCCCAGGTTGTGTGGGCTTTCTGGTTGTTTTTGGAGGTTTTGTTCCATGTTTTCTTTTTTCGAGAACAATAAGAACATGACATACTTTTAAATAACACACTGGTATGTACAGACATATATGTATGAATATGAATATGTATGAATATACATCTATTAATACAGTTCTATATACATTTAGAAATAACTTGTAAATAATATGGAAACAGGAAATAAAAACATGCTTAGAACATCTGTGCTCAGCTACTGTCTCATATACAGTTTGGTATACGGACACATATACACGTAAGAAGACAAATTCATTATATTATGAATGGGATAGTAATTAGTAAAAGGGGTTTATTTTCTTAAAAGCTTCATCTTTGCAGTGCTGACTTCAAATAGGAAACAATCTAAAAGGTGTAAATATAATAAAGCATGATAAGCCCTTTAATATACCACTCATTTTTATTGCTCGGGGGAGATCATGCACAAAATCCTTATGACCTTGCCTGATCTGTTGTTCAGTTAATTTCTTCTCATTTATTCTGCTATTCAGACATCTTTAAGTCTTCTTTCACACCTTTTCTTCCTCTATCTTGCCCTTCACCTCCTGTCTTTCAAAGGCTGATGGGAATTAACTGCTAACAATTGTTTGATCACATGTGTGGATTGCTACTGTTAAAACTTATTACTTTCTTTAGTTTTGGCATTAAAAACTGTGACCAGGCAAGACAGTCAGGGATTATATCAAATTAATGCAAATGATGGGAGAAAATACATTTCTAATTCACAACAGAGCCCCATTCAAAGATGATTGATAAAACTTTACTGAAATCTTAGTTATGCAAATTTGTGGAGCTTTTCCAAAAGACCAAATTAAAAAAAAAAAAATAAAGAAAAAACCCGCATTTCTTTGCTAGCAAAGTCAAAGGTGAGCATTCAGAAAAAAGTTTTACTTATACTTTTTTAATAGCATTAGAATAAACTTTGAGAAAATTTACATTAGTCAGACAGGAAAACTTTATACTGGTTAAGACATTACTCTTTGAGAGGTTTTATGAGAAGTGATGAAAAAACCTCAGCTTAAAAGGAAAATGGAACTACATTGATAAGAAAATCTTCATGTATAGATTTGCATAAATTACATATTTTCCTGAACTATTAGGAGACCTTAAAAATGAAGGATACATTACGTAGTGCTCAAAACAGTGAATTCTGGGTGAGAAACTTTTTAGAACGGTTTGTTGTGGGATAACAGAATTTAATCAGGGATCATGGAAACTTAGTGCAAAGGGCTGCACAAACCCATGTCATGCAGCAATCATTACAAAAATGAGAAAAATTTCAGAAGCAAAATAAGCTCCTGAAAGATTATTATGTAAAGTCTTAAATCTCAAAAATTTGAAAAGGTGAGTTACTTTTAAAACTTGAAAAGTTTTGTTGAATTAAGTGACACAGTCTATATTAGTAAAACTCAGATTTATTGTAAATATTCAAAAGATGAAGCTAATGTTTCCACAAGAAGTAGCAGACCACAATAAAAAGGAAAAAACCCCGAAAAACTTAGCAGGAGAAATTGCAGCAAACCAAATATAAATAATAATTTCAGTCCAAAAGCCATGACAGATATGGATCAGAGAAGGGTGATCAATAATTTGAAATTAAATACTCTGAAATAATGCAAGAAGTGCCACATTCAGAAATAGATTACACCTAACACTAAGTATTGGGGAGGAACAGTTTGAAGAATATACTTTCTTTCAGGCTTGCAAAGGTTGAAAGGCAAAGAGGTAACCATTTAAACTGTTAAATAATTTTATATTTAATTTGTTAATTTGTTAAATTATTTTATTTTAATAACCCTATACCTCACCATTTAGGGTAATGAATAAATTTGATTAAGCTAAATATTAACAAGACCAATAATCAAGCAATATACTTCAGTTTTCTGAGTGACGCAATTTAAATTTGCCACAAAATTCAAACTGACAAAACTTCATACTTTGATTATGAAAGCCTCTGATTGTAGATTTTCATTCTCAATATATATGCTAATAAAAAAGAATATGATTCTGTATAAAGAAGGTGTCTTTTATATAGATAAAAAGATCCTTAAAATAGTTTTACTTTTATGATCTTTCAATGGCAAGTTACTACACAAGATACAACAATAGCTCTTACTAGGCATCAGAATAAGAACACTCACATATGACATCATTTTCTGATCTGGTATATAGAGTTGTGGTTCTGATTGAGAAGAATGAGCCATTTTTGTGAAATATCTCTTGATCTCAGTTAATCATTCACACTAGCTGGCTATACAATGTTTCATAATTTACAGACTGTGCAGAGAAAAAGACGCTTGTTTCATTTCTCTAGGTAGATAATGGATGAGAACTGAAATGATTCAGGTGAATGGACACTAGAGGGATGCTATTCTGTTGTAATATATTACTGCTACCCTGCTAGTAATTGAACAGGAACAATGTCCCATTGTCCAAAGCTGAAATTTAAGCTTTAGTAAAATTCATCAAGTATATCAAGTGCTTCCTATAAAAGCAGACATGAGGTAGTTATTTTCTATCGACCAACATAAATCAGATTGGAAGCTTTGTGCCTTTGAATGAAGTTTTGGTTCACAGCACCCCACCACAGCTTGATTTTTAAAAGGCACTATCTAATCTGTTATTAAAAATATAAAACACAACCACAACAACAAAAAATTCAAAGCTTTCTGAACCATCTAACTGAAAATATCCTTGTCTGCCAAAGGAAAAACATTTTCAGAATACAGATGGATTGTCTCTATGTTAGTTTCATTTTTCTTCCTTTCTGAATCGAGTTTGGCACAAGTTATGAAAGATAGGTTGTGGTTTTATTTTTTTCAGAGTTTTGAATATTAATATTTTGGTTTTTTATTGTTGCAGAGTTCAGTATTTCTACCCTTCAGTAGAATTATTCCATGTTAAAATAAGGTAACTCAGTGAAAGGAAAGAATTGTAGAGCCATGTGGATGCCCTCACCCACACTGAATATTGAATTCTTTGAACAGCCTCTGCATTTTCATTGTGATTTCTGGATTAAGATCCTGCTACACTAAGCTACAAATGTCAGATTCTGTCATGCAGATATCAAATGTAAAACTGTTATTCTGAATATCTAAATAATAAGAGAAGTTAGAATATATTTTTCATTAAAAGTTCTTCATGCTTGCAATGTGCTTATGATTTGGAGAGCCCTTTCCTATTCAAATTCCTACCTAAGGATCCTCAGTTTTCCTGTCAACTATGCTAGTTTGAACTATTATTTTTCCTGCTCTTCTGGTACTTCTTTTTGAATTTTTTGGTCTACTTGTGTTTAAATAAACTCATCCTTGAAAACTAACATCTCACAACCTGAGTTTCCAATTTCATTTAGTATTATGCTGGTGAAAAAAATCCTACCTATGACTTCTATAATGAGTTAAAAATACTGCCTTTATGCCATGTTGTGGTGGGTTTAGCATTGGCTAAAATCACCAGTCTACTTATTTATTTTTTGCTGTGAGATATAAATTAGGAGGAGAGCAAAACAGGCTTAAAATTTAAAAGGTGTGAAGAAAACTTTATTAAGAGAACTAAAGAATAAAAAAGAATCAGAATGAAACCTTCAGAATATTTTCTTCTCCTTGCTTGACTTTTTCTTTTTCTTAACTGACAATGTAGAGACAAAACCTGGGATTTTAAATCAGTTACTACTTCTACAATAATCTTTTATTGGTTCTTGTTGGGAGAAGAGTTTTTTTCTTGGCATGCTATGGAGACTTTTTTTACAAGAAACAGTTCTTTTGCGGTTTTTGATTTTTACGGATAGAAGTTGCTTGTGAAAAAAAAAAATTGTAATTGTGAAACTTCTATTTTCACAGCTTTCTTGCTGTTGAGTTAATGGGCTATGCCAACTTATGTGGTATTACTTTAAGGATGAGCTGTTTAAAGGTACAGGTTTTTCTCATATTTTTTATTATTTTTATTTCTGGGAACAGAGGTTTTCTTATTTATTTGAGGGTAAAGTGTTTTCATTACTTTCTCATTTTTTTTTTTTTAATTATGGTTTTGTTTATGGTTTTAAATTATGCTTTGTTTAATTATGGTTGTTCCTGCTTATGTTTGAACACTCTAGCTCCTTATACTTTCTTATTAATTAAAAGGGATATTTTAGTATATCATAGTCCATCTTTATAGTCTTACTAAAAGAACTTTTAGCCTCATTACTAGAACATTTTTTCATTTTCCTTCTACCTAGGATTTTACCTTTTTTTTTTTTTTTACTGACCTTAATATTTTTATGTCGTCTTTTTACTTGTTATTACTCCGTTTTTTTCTCTTCCTTGAAAGAGGATTAAAGTCTGTAGGTTTCGTTTGTGCAGTGAAAAGTTTAATATTTTGTATAAACCTATAGATAGTCAAGATGATTTGTGCCGGGCAGTAACAGGCGTTGCGTACCGCAGCTGCAGGATCATGTCCAGGGAAGCCACAGTTACCAGGAACCGGCATGGGGCACCAAGGAGATGGGTTTCTGCTCAGAAAAACACCTGTCAAACTCAGATCCAGAGACAGAGAGCCCCGAACAGAGGCAGGGTGAGGGGTTTTGAGGGCCAGAATCAGGGTGGAGTTCAGGGTCAGGACCACTGGAAACACAACAAGGGAGAAACCCTAGGGGCTCAAACCCAGTCAGAACTCCCTGGGCTGCCGCCCCACAAGGGTCCGGGGTGGAGTTTCTTCCAGGGATCACAGAGCACATCCCGAGTCAGAGGTTTAGAATTCACATTTCCCGGGCTTAAAGCCACGCCTCTCATTTTAACAATGCTTGTCTGAAACTAAATCTTTGCCTCCCTGGGTGGGGGTCACCTCACAACAGGAACAGTCAGAGTGACAGATTTCAGGCCACACTGGCTCCTTCCCCTCTGCCTGCCAGCCGCCATCGGGGGCCGTGGCAGAAGAAGCCTGGCCCGGCCCACAGCAGAGCCTGGCTCAACACAAGCCGACAGCAGGAGCAAGACTCAGTAAAAACAAAATATTAACAGTTGTGAGCTGGCCCAGCTTCAGCCAGAGCCCTACGGCCTCCTGTCCTCCGCCCGGCCACTGTGGGGCCCGGCCCGGCCACGCCAGCTCGTGCAGGCCAAGGCAGAGTGGGGCAGGCCCCAGCAGCACTGTTACTTTTTCAAAGCCAAAAATAATAAAAAGAAGTGCTTTCCCAGGTTTACCTGTCTTTTAAAAGGAAAAAAAATTCGCATAAGTAAACCCAGCTTCTAAATGGTATAATAAGTTGTCAATTTTCAAAACTAACTAGCTGTTAGGCTTTTTCCAAACACAAAAGAAGCTCTTAACATTTTCTCTCAAAAAAAATCATTTCCATAAAAAACTTCTTCCCCTCGCTAAATATCAACCAATACAAAACCAGCGCACATGTAGACAGCCATTTCCTGACTTGCCTTTATCATAGCAACTCGGGGATGGATCTTCCAGGTGCTCCGGTAATACAGGTAACAGCCTGACCTAGAATTACTTGATAACAATATGAACACAGATCCCACAGTTCTCAAAAACAGGCTGGACCCTAAGAATTTAAAATGACTCCATACTATTTCCTCACGGGTAAAATGAAGTAAGCAGTTCACACTGAAAGTCACCACTCTGTCATTTAAGGGGAAATAAAAGTGGAATGTACTTATGGGAGGTGACAAATCCAAATAACAGAAGAAACTAGGCGGAGTCAGCAAAAGGAGAATGCCTTGATTGCATCATAATTGATTAAAATTATTTGGGGAAATAATATGAGAAAACTGAATAAGCAAAAGAAACATTGTAATGAGCTGTATCTGTATCTCTGTGCATAGTTTAGAAATAGCCTTGAATGCATCAGTAAAGGTATTTTTGGGAGTTTTTTTGTATTTTTTATAGTCAGGGAAAATACAATTATTTAACACTTTCTTAAGTACTAATTACAGGGCTAAATCTGTATTTGAACTCAAATACTAAGAAAGGACATTGACTAGAAAAAATCTAAAACATGACAAAAATCTTCAGAAGGCTGTACAATGGAAAGAGAGGAGATTGAAATGCATTTTGGAGGTAAGCAAACTAAGTGATACAGTATTATAATAAAAACTGCATTCAGGGTGAATAAGAAAGAGGGGACAAGAATCAGCATAAGAAAGTATAGATTAGAGATGTTAAGGTAATTCTAAAGAGTTCAGGGGACAACTTGACTCAGAAAAGAAAATTTAAAAGGGGAAGAAAAAGAAAAGTGGAAAAATTGTAGGATTGAGAAGCTACAATTTAGTTCTGGAAAAACTGTTGCATCCCTCTCACCAGCTGAATTTAATGATAATTCAGTGTTGATTATGGGGAAAGAATGTGCATAAATGGATGTTTGGACAAACTGACCAAACCATAGCATGAGAAGGACAAGGTTCTACAAACTATTAGATGCAAATATCATATTTCTTATCATCCACAAGAGATTTCTCTCTGTGTCTAGGATGAAAAACAAGATAAAAGGGCTGTGGCTTAATTAGGACATGAATTTATTAGCTTAGCTCTTGTGGGAACTCTTGCAATAAATTGTACAGTGCATATCAAAACACAGTCCTTAATTGTTTTCACATGCTATATCATCCTTTCTCCCTTAAATCCTATCCATATTTCTTTTACTCATACCCAACTCCCTGCCATTTTTATAGAAGCAATAAAAGGCAAAGGAAGGTGGATTCACTCTTGTTACTCCAAGCAGCATAATTAAACTCATTTCTCAGCTTTGGGATATTCCTTGATCTCTGTCCATTTCCTACTCTGATTAATCGCACATTAGAGTATCTGTAGAACTGACAAATGCTTTGGACTCTTGCTTCAAATAAGCCTTCAGATAAGATCTAGTGCCTGGTACCTCCTCCCATTTCAAATTAACTTTTCAGATACCTTAACAATTTCCCTCCAAATTCAATCATCCTCATTCCTGAATAACCCATGTATTGAACATGATATTTTTGGTGGATGTCCATTAATCCTCCTGCTGCTAATAACTGAAATGTTATCTGGCCTTGTCAACCCTGGAGATAACTCACAATATCCTATCTGAAAAATGTAGCCTCTGTGAACAACTGGCACTAAGAAAAATGTCCCACCTGTCTTTTTTTTTTTTAGTTTAGTTTATACTTATTGATCCTTTTAAAAATCTTAGTAGCCCTGCAATAAAATCACAGTTTCATGAGTCTGCCTTAGTAAATGGACTGCAGTGTACTCCTGCAGAATCTGAGGACAGCTGGAGGTACAGAGGAAGTGGTTAGGGCACCAATCAAAGAGTTATAGGTAGAGATACCAATTTGAATTCCCTTGGTGTACTACTGGAGTAATGAAATCTTGAATGAACAAAATATGCTACTTCTGTTGACAAATGATAATAACAGTGCTTGATAAGAAGTGAATTTTTTTTTAAGAGGCAGTTACCTACTAAATTTAACCACCCCATTTTCACATTTCCTATGTTACTCCTTTACTGTCTTCAAATGGCTGCTGATCTGACTTAATTAACCATGTTCACAGAACACACCTTTTGAGGTTCATATCAACCATAAATAGGAAATTGGTGACTTTTGTTTACTCTAACAATTAAAACGAAGAGAATTTGGACAGACTTTTAAAAGGACAAAGCAGCTCTCTTTCTTTTAAGCTTTCTATGTACCTGTGCTGTAGATAGAATTGGGTTTTTGCTAAACATGTTAGAAGGAAGAAAGCCTGAGTGACCAACATTTCAGTTTTAGCTGAATTAATAACTTTTAGTATTAAAGTGGACTCTGGCAAGGTTATATAATTGTTATATAATTTTTAATAAATGGTCCTTATATTTGACCTCATAAATTTATCCTTAGTATCTAATGGGTTACCAATGTATTGCTTTTTAAATGAGATTTAGTTTGCTCTTAACACGCAACCATTCCCCTCTCTACTTTTGTTCAGATATACAAGATCCAGTTGTCAGCTTGGTGTTCATATTAAAATGTGTTGTCTGCTCTTCACCTCTCTAGGAAGCCTCAAGAAAATGCAGATGTTGACTATAAATAATTTTACTTTTTAGAAATGGGCAGGTTCTGTGAAATTAAACCAATGTCCTAGTCATTACTTCTATTTAAGTGACCACGATCTGCTGATAATGTAGACATTTCACATCTAGGTACATCTTCTGCTGGTACAGATATCAACATTCTACAGAATATCTATTTTAATAATGTCCATATTTTTCAGTATTTAACCTTCCCTGGTTAATTTTTTACCTGATTAAGTTGACTAGATGCATGTTCTCAGGATTCAAAGTCAACATTGCAGAACAGATTTTCATAATTCTCTTTTGTGCTTTTTCAGGCATTGGTGTAAAATAGCTAATAAGAAATTGTGTAATTTTACCTGGCAGAACACTGTGCTTCTTCCATGGTGGCTGATGGCACTATCATCAGTACAAATCTCTATTACATGTCAAAGTTTGTTGTTTTCTTGGAAAACTTTTGTTTTCTATTGTTGTTTTTTTTTTATAATCCTCTTTGGTCTGATCTGTGCAGCAGTATTGTGTTCCCTGGGTTCCTTTCAGTAGCATGCCTCACGCATGAAGAGCAAGGTTACTTGTTTTTCAGTGTTTGTTTTTTTTTTCCCTCCAAAAGTGATCCAGGCCAAAACATTTTTTAAGGGGTTTTTTTGTTTGTTTGTTTTAGTTTTCTGTCTTTTAGACTTTGTTTATTTTTTTTATTCTGCTTTACATGTGCTTTGGCACGTTCTAAATGGACAATCTGTCTTTCCCAAACATGCCATTTTTTTAATCTTCTTGAAGTGTTCATACACTTGTCCAGATGGATTATTTCTAAAATAACCTCTCAGTACTATTTAAGTAAGTTAAAAAATAGTTCTTCAGCTTGTCTCAATCTCTATCTGTCATAGATACGTTCTACAGAAAGTAAAATGGCTCAGATCTCCTCTGTTGTCCAAACAGACGACTACAGGTATGACCTGTGAGCTTGCCTTGAGTGTTTGAAAAGTATTTACCTGAAAACAGAAATAATGGTGCTGTGCCTGGTGTGTGACCTCTCATCTATGGCCAGTGAAAGCATAGGAAAAGTATGCCTTAAGGAAAAGACTATCGTGCTGAGTTTTTTCTTGTGTGTACTCAGGCAACAGAGAAGAGTGCTGTCATTCATGATACACTGGGGCTAAAGAATCAATCTAGAAACCCATGAGACCTGCAAAGAATTCTGAAGGGTTGTAAGGCAGGAGTGTTGCACCCACTTATGTCTCACAGCAAACTCTTCAACCAATATCCAAAGTACATCAGCTTTAAGAACTTTCAGAAAATCAGTAGAATTTAGAATATAGGAAAACTTCTTTGAACCGATGCTTTTAGGCTGGCATGAGGCAGCGATTTCATATTTGTAACTATAAAGTTTAAGCTGTTACTACAGAGACACAGAAAAAACTGAAGTCTTGGTTAAACTGTATGTTGGTGAAGATACTGAAATAGTTCTAGAAAGTGTCTGCTTTTCATACCTTAGTATTAAAATTTCTTTTGGAAAAAAACTAACAAAGATCTATTGTTTGGGAAAATATGTTAGAACTACATAGTTGGTGTTCTATGACTCACAGCTTGCTTGCATGTGTGTGTCCTTGTGATGTTAACTCACCAAAGAAATTTTAAAACTGTTGATTTTAAATTACACAGTGTGGATATAGCAGTGTTTCATAGCACTAATGAGTCCAGGATAATGCTACTTGAAACTAGAGCAGAGAAGGTATTGTAACACGCCTTTTCCACAGCTATCCTACACTCTGACACATTTTGTGAGCTGTGTGGCATGTGGCAGACTGCTTAGTGCAGATAGAAACCTCCTACAGATTTAAATGCTTTACAGAATGAGGAAGATTTTGCGCATAACTATCCCTGCAAAATATCTGTCTATCAAGGTGATGTATCATCTCTGTATTTTTCTACAGTGATAAAATTAATACAAATTCTTAAAATTGATAACCTGATTACTTTTTTTCTCAAAACTAATTTTTTTTTCTGTCTCTTCAAAGCTTCATAATTATATCAATAATCAACAGCCAAGGATAAGAAATGGATTGTAACTGATTCAGAAAACAATTTTGGATCTGAACTGTGAACTTATGCTGTGAACTTGCAGTTATTGTTGTAAATGACAGTAGCTTTTGCTTCATAAAATAGTTATAGCCATTTGCCCATAGAATATCTGTTCGTGGAAATTTTAAATAAACCTGAGAAGTATACATGGTAGTTATTTCACTTCATGGTGATTACATTTAAGTTGTGAAAGCTGCCTCATTCAAATATTTTTATATATTTTGACATCTATACAGAGAATACTCAAGGGGTACTGCATCCTTTCTAGTCCAAAATCTGATATTGAAAGAAAATGTCTTATGTCATAAAAAAATGCTTTTAGGGAGGAGTGTGCATGGAAACTTTGCCCATATCAAAAATTCTTCAATGAAAATCCTTTCCCATATGTCTTAAATAAGAAATGGAAGGGCTTCTCAGAAAATACAATAGGAAATCTGGTGGGGGGGGTGGGGAATGGGGGGTGGGGATTGATCAGTCTAAGACTAATTGGCTGAAACTGAGCCTCTAGAGATTAGTCATCATTAGGCAAAGGAGAACAGTTAAACTACCTTGAAATAAACAGGGTCACATCTACTTTCAGGAATAAATTAGTCTGTAGATTTGTTGACACAGCAAACTGTTCCTTCCTGGCACAATGTGTACAAGGGGAAATTAGACAATAAATAATATTTGACTTTGATCTGATTTGCACAAAGTGCAATATTGTACTTTCCCTTCCTTCATTTATCATATCTGATTTCATCCCAAACCTTCAGCCATTATTTAGTTCCCCCTACACACTGTTTAAACAGACTAAATTAGTAAAGAATGCAGGGACTAGTTGATGAGTTAAAATAAATTATTTATTCTCATGCCAGAAAAGAAATTAAACCTTCCAGTTAATGTACAGTTAGAAAAACTTGTGTGCCATCAAATAATAAGTGGGTTGAACAAATGTCAAGATGAGTGTAAAGAAATTTAAAAATAAACTATCATCAGAGGCAATTGAATGTGGGAGGTATAGTGCATCTGTAATGGAATGGATAATAAAGAATAAAGAGGTTTATGAGAGAAATATGTGTAATAAATATTAGAAAGTATATCATACCTCAGATTAATACTATTTCTCCCACTTACCAAAAGTTCAAAAGATCATGAAGAAAGACCACAGCCTAAAAAATATGTAGTTGACCACCTGGGTAGAACTTGCCTTGAATAATAATTTTTTTCATTGCTTTGAAATTCGTGAATCAATATGAAGGAAGGAGTCCTGGAAGTAGCACTAGAAGATGTACTTTTGCTGAAGGAGAAAGAATGTGACAGAAAACTACACCGCAAGCTGATTAATTAATTAAAATCTATTTGAATTAGTCCGAACTTATGTCAGGGTAGGTTGTCCTCTGCTGTTGGGTGCTCTACAGAATTAGGAATATAATCCCACTTCTAAAGCCTATGGCTCATACCCAGAACCCATACCAATGATAGCAGAACTGCCATGAAAACATTTTTGTATCCTTCAGACCATTCCTGATCAGTGACAGACGGCAAATGCCCTGTGTTTAGGAATAGGTTGAGTTATAGGAGTAACTTAATAGGCATAACTGCTTTCTTACAACCTTACAATAAAATAGGAAGAATGAAAAGAATTTGGTCCAATCACACACATACAGGAGTTTAAGGAGAATATTTTCTCCATTTTTTTCTCTCCTTCTCATGATACTCCAAATCCTGATTTAATTGCAAAACCAATCTGTCTTATTGGAGAAGATGGGAACAGTGATATATTTTTTCATTATAATTAGTCATAGTCCTGTTTTAACTTTGAATTTTTATTAATTGTTCATTATCAAATGTCTCAACACCTAGAAGATCAGGGGCACAGAATTGCTGGATAGCTCTCATCTCACAGAATTATCTGCAGGAACTCCTCTTGTATCAACCTGGCCTGGATAAATATTCTGATAAAATGACTTAAAGGATTTTGAGAGAGCTGTAATTCGATTGTGTGGTGAACCCAAACAAACCCAAGGAATCATGTGAATAACTGCCAGTACCTGAAAGTTATACTTATGGTTAAAGTGAAATTAAGAATGTGGACTTCAAAAAATCCAAGATATCTCACTTCACCTCTATGGAGTAACTTGGATCAACAGTGTTATATGCATTTCTGCTTGCCATAACAATAGTCAGCAGTTAGAAAATATAAAAATGGATCTGTGAGATTGATGGATATGTTTTCAGTACAGTGAGAAAAGTCGTGGTTTTAAAATTTGGTTTGTATCTCTTTGTATGAAGAAGGACAAATGTTACATCTGACCAGGCTGCTCTGCTCCATATGCAGTTTATAGAAAAAAAATGAATGTATGTGACAGGTAGATTATACATCTATTAGAAAAGAGTAAAAGTTTTTGTTTTGAACCGTAATAATATGCTCCTGAGTCATCAGAAGTCACTTTGGTGAATATCTCAGTAGGAGAGGACAGAAAATATCATTATCAACCTTTCTTTAAAAAAAATAAATATATATATTCATTTTTGGGGGTCATTTAATCACTGCAGTATTTTTTATTTTAATTTTATTTTTAATGGAGTAATTTCTAAAAGTCAACTTAATTTCATTGAATCTTTTCTGGCAAAAAAAAAAGTAATTTGCTGGGGTTCCTGTGCATCTCTACTCATTCTTTTCAAAAGACTTTATCCCAGTGTTTTTGCTGTTGCTGTTTCAAAATTCTGGGAATTTATAGAAACTTGTCTATGAGAGATTCCTGAGCATTGTTTGTGTCTCACTCTTGTGTGACTTACATTATAGAAGTCTCTGTAAATAGGAACGTGTAAAGTAGGACAAGCTGTTAATTTCCTTCACCATCTACACTTCTTTTGAATATTTCTGGCTCAGCGATGAAGCTATTAGTAGTTTTGACACATGGCTGCAGAAGACACTTTTTCCTTTCAGTGTATAATTTTCTGCCCTTTATACACAGTAGAGACCCCATTTTCATGAACAGCTACACTTTAACATTTGGCTACTGTCTGTTTCTCCAGCACTTAAAGTAGCGGTCTAGTACTCTACATTGAAGATAGTTGTCACTGAGCTACCTCTGTTGTCTCCATCGCATCAATTTTAAGCCTATTAAGAAACTACTTTCTCTCCTAGTGCATGGAATCTTACTTACTGAGTCCAAGGAAAGTTTTTGAATGGTTCAGGAGCTGAGAGTGTCAAGATTTAAGATTTTGTGATGAGAAAGTGCCAAAGTACAAGAGTTACAAGGTGAGCCAGTGAACCTATGTATAGGTCTTGTGAGGCTGGGACACTGGAATGAAAGCAGGGTCTTTTTCTGAATGGAACAAACAGTGAAAAGTATAACTCTGGGCGTGCTGCTTTACCCTTTGAAAAGATTGTCGAGTTCAAGGACATTTATTATGCATGGTCAGACCTATCTTTGAACTTCCTAAGAGCTTGGACATCAAATTTTTCCTACAAGGCACACTAAATGAAAGAGCAAGTATGAGCAAAGTCAGCCTATCAAGAGAAAGGTCTCAGAAAAATTCTATAAAGGTTTTACTTTATTGCAGTGAGGCATCATCAAAAGATTGAAGGAAATTAATGACGACCATGAAAATAATGAACATTTATCATGCTGTGGATCATTGTCCCAAAGGGAATGAAAGAGATTCAGCCTCTTGGGAAATTCTATGTCAGGCTGAACAAAACACTTGAAAATCTATTAGTTGAAGCTTAGTTGAGGCAACTTTCAGATGAATGAATTGAAAGACTACAATAATGAGTCCTTTAACTCATTTACTTCAAATAATTTGCCAGAGATAGCAGAAGAGAGATGTACTAGAATGGTGAAGTAGGAGGAAATTATGACAGAAGAGGAAAGTTTGAGTTAAAGCAATTAAATCCATATATATAAAAAATGTAGATAACTAGGAATGAGAAGTGTTTCCATAATCTATAAAATGGGGGGAAAAAAGTAACATAAGAAAAAGTAAAGAAAAAATAGAAGAAAATGGAACTATGCATAAAAGCATTTCAAATTATCAGAGTTAAAATACGGCACAATGGAATATAGAAATAAAGACCAAATACATATAACAATATGAAAAAAACCAGCATTAAAAAAATTTAAAGAGTTAGAAAAAATAATTTGCAGTTGAAAACAAACTATGGACAAATCCAGGGAGAAAACTGAAGTTTTGTATTTTATTGTTGCTGGATGCAGCAAAGAACTGATTTTGCACAAATAAGACACAGCAACATACTGAGTTGTTGTACTGTCTGACGTTCACATGCTGAGATTGTCTCACAGGATAATTTACTGTATGTTGACAATAACTAGCAAACTAAATTAGATTTTCCCTACCACCAAACTAAATAGGTGTTTTAGTGTTTATGCTGTATATCCTAGCAAAGATTAAGAGATCTTAATTAGATTATTTTGCTAATAAATGTGGGTCTGAAAATTAGCCTCTATTTCAGCCTATCCAACTTCCATAGAAGTTTATTACAAAATTATTTTTCAGTCAATCAATCTTTATAGTTAATCTTTATATAAAAAAATACTAACTTCCAACTTTCTCAAAATTACAGAACTGTCCTTAGTATTTGAGTTTTTTATTGTGTTCTACTTCCACCATTGAGAAAAGAAATAAGAAACACAAGCATTTTCCAACACCTGTAGGATAGGATTACTCTAAAGATACTATACAAACAAGTGATTACCCAATTTTTCACAAATGTAAAAAAGTTCACAAATATAAAAATGTTCAAAGTTAACTGTCAGCAAATATCAAGATGAACGATTCAGCACATGTAAAAAGAGGATGATGATGACATAAATATCTAGTCGAGTGCCTAAATATACTTAAGGGCCCTTTCTACTTTTCCAGATCTCAGTTAACGATACTGTACAAGTATTGTGGAGGATAGGGTTTTTTGGAGGTGCTTGTGAGAGCACCAGTCAAGACTAAAACAAGATAAACTCTTTTAGGTCTATAAGTTGTGATTTCCAGGGCACAGGAGAGAGACCTCCTGCTTCTTTCAGGGTCAGCCTATTTTTTTTACTGTCAGAGGAACAGATGAATAATAGGTCACTTAGACCATACTTAGAAAATGCTGGCTTAGCATACTGTGAATTATTGCTCAGGTCACTACTATTTCCCTGCATTTCACACTTTTCCATTCATGTCACTCCACTGATAAATATGAGGTGTACTCTCCATTATGGTAGTCTGGAAGAAGACTTGTGTAAATTTATTAACTAGGACCTTACCCTGCTCAAACCAGAAGAAAAGTTGAGATCTCAGTCGGAAGCTACAGCAAAGATTTGAGATCTGTAACTTTTAAGTAAAAATTTGCATCTCTGTTTTCTCCTCCCTGTTCCACAGTGGGCAAGTGCTGATTTGGTCCTAACCTCTGCACAGAGCCATGGCCTGAGCAGAAGAATTTTCCATAATGAAATAATCTGGCTAATGATGGGAAGTTACAGAAGTCTATCCTCGATGGTCCTCATTCATTGCTTCTTGTGAAGGACCTGTGTGCTGATTAGCTAGAGCTTGTTAGACCTAGAATTTCTGAAAGGTTGTTGGATTCATATGGATGCTTCTTTATCACTCATGTCTGCAGGCTGGTGTTATATGAATGAAACAGGAAATTAAATAGGTGAAAAAAATAAAGCTTGTGTATACAAGAACAACATTCAGTCAGTTTAGTCAAATTAATGCTGCATTACAGTTTTGACTGGACTTCTTCAAGAGATAGATTTCATTGAAAAGCAGGGATTTACAGAGATCTGCACATCTAATTTGAGCAAGATTTTGTACAACCATACCATCTCTGACAGATTTTTATTAGGTATTTTCCTTGACTGAAGGCAGATGGATCATAACATATCTAAATATCTAGTGGCTGTTCCTCATACATATCTGAAGGCTGAAAATGGTAAAGCAAGTTAGCTACTCTCCTGTGTGCAGGTTTTCACCCTCTCTTAGCATTTTCTGTTTCTTTCTCCTAAGAGATTTTTAAAATAAAATGGAAAGAGGAAAATAAAAAAAAATCAAAATAAAAAAAAGCCATGGCATTATATGAGTGGGACTAAAGTAGAATGGTCACAAGGAACAATCAACAGTAATTTACAGTTTGCATATTAAGAACAGAGACAACTCTTCCAAGTTACACTACTTGTGAATGTCAGAAAAGGCTATTAGATTAAGCACTATTAGAGATACAATTTAGATTTACTCAATAATGGCATGAGGTTTCTTAGATGCCAGCTAGGAAGAATAAAAATTCTCTTATATCAATACTTTAAATTTTTGGAATCCCTAAATTTTGTCATCTTGGAACTGCTGCAATAATTGGGTAGCATTGAATATGTAATTTTTGTTAAAAGTAGATTATCATTGTAAGGAAAGAATAAGAATTGTTTGACATTGAAACAGTCCATGAAATCCATCCAAACTTTCTTTATTTTTATGGCATTTTAAATTCTGAGAAATGAGCAGGCATATTTTCCTACATATCTACATGAATAAAACATTTGACACTTTCCTCAGGCTAAGTTTTTTGCAAGTTAGAAGAATATATCCTAATTTTAATTTTTTTTTTAAGCCATGCTTTCAAAGTAATAGGGTCTAGAAATGAAATGAATAATGATCTGTGGCTGGCCTTTCTTGTGGCATAAATGAATTGCACTAATTTGTTTCAGAGAATGTCAGTCTCTCGCACTCCAGTATAAGACTTCACTGTCACTGTTCTGTTCTACTGTTGGAATTGAGAATATTGGTAGCTCTTAGGCAACTAGAAATCAGATTCTTGAAAGTTTTGCCTATCAACAAATTCTTGAGTTGTATTTACTGAAGACTTCTGTGTAAAGTTTGAAGTTCAGTGAGTCATCACAGTCATTTATTTATAGAAATCTGTCTTTTTAGGAAAATAAAAATTGAAAAAAAATTAAATTGACTGTGTTACGTCTTCTCATACATTTTGCACGTACCAGATTCACTCATTATGCATACCAGTGATAATACAATTGACAGGAGAAATGAAGATGTAACAATTTGGTCAGTATCACCAGTTAAATCTCAGTAATACATCTGAAAACATCTCAGAGTATTGTCCTGAAAGGTTAGAAAGAGAGCAGGCTATGTCTGGCCACTGAATCCAGAAAAGCAGCCTCTCACACTTTAGCCTTCTGCTTCAAACAAGTGACTGTATTATGGTCAGGAACAGGCTTCCACTTTCAGAGTGTCCTGGTTATGTGGAGAGAGGCCCTTGGAAAGGTGACTCCTCTGACTCCTGTACAGAAAGACTTGCCTGGTCTGTAGTAACTGTACACATTCCTACAGGCCAGCTTGGTCTGGGTTATTTGGGTTCTTTAGTTACTCAGGAGTAGTGCTTTCCCTCAAATCACACTAATATTTTCTTGCTTTGTGCAATGTGGCTGTGGTAGGTCTGCAGAACAAATGAGAACAGAGATGGACCTTAATTCTTCATGCCATAGGAGAAGATAGATTTATTGTGAAGAATTTTCCATAAAAAAAAATCAGTCTTTCTCATTTCCAAGTTATTCTCATTTCCTCCTCTTTACCCTCCACCTTTACCACCAACTGGCCTGGTGCCTCCACAGCAGAGGTGGCAGCAGGACCAGAACTGCACTGGGATGCAGCTCAGCAGAGATGTTGGCTGTTTGTCTCCTCAGTGATCAAGCAAAGGAGTACGTGGCATGAGAGAAAAAGGAGCTTTTCAACCACCAGGTTCTTATGCCTACTTAAAATCTATTTGTTTAACATCAGCTAAAAAATGAAATAAAGTTGACAAAATCCTCAGCTGTGCCATCATGGCAATCAATAGTCCTAAGTACATCCAGCAGAGATGTGTAAAGAACCTAGACAACTTTCCTTTCAGACAGGTCTTCATCAAGACAAGATTTTCTAAAGACATTGTGGTTATTAAATACTCCATATTGTCTAATTTACATTTGTATGTACTATACAGACTTACTCCCTACAGCTTACTGAGTGAAGCTATGAAAAAATATACATTTCGCACCAAAGATTCTTGAAGTTCCTTAGCCCTAGGCCTGTTGATTATTCAAAATGAATGTGAGCTCTTTCCCTTAACCATACATGTTCCTCCATAAACATAAATTTAACAGAAAAAAAAAAACTTTAGAGTACTTTAAACAACACTTTGATTCCATTTGATTACTGTTTTTGACATTTTAAAGTCTTAAGAGATAATTTAAATGAAAGAAAAGTATATAGCTACAGATTATTTATTCAATTTGTCATCTTTGGAAGTGTAACAACTTAAGACTTTAGGGAAAATATAAAATATGATAGGCAGTCTGTAAGAAGGAAGATAAAATGGTTGAAAAACCTTTAGGAAATGTCATTAGCTAAATCCAAAATGAATCCTCATTCAGGTATTAGACTGAAATAAACTAATTTTGATATTGCTATTTTCTTCAAATGAGAAACAACTCTTAGACATTATCCTTGCCCTGTTCTCCATTTTTAAAATTCTTACAGACTCATTTACAGCAATAATTTCAGGGTTCCTATTCTCTTGTGTAGAAATTACAGAATTACATCCATCCCACTTGGTAGGTAACAGAGTTTTTGGAAAAAGATCTGCACCGGGTCATCTACACTGCTGAGATCTCTCTCCAAATTGTTGCTCTTTTTGGGATTCCTACTCTTGGACTCATGTTCAAACCTTGGTGCCATTATGTTAGAAGGCATCTACACTGGATGTTATGCTGCAATGGGTAGCTGCTGATGCCACCAGGCTGGGAATGAATGCAGACTCAGGTTGCTCAGTCCATCTCTCTGACTGAAGAGATGTTCCATTGCCTGTCTGCCTCCTTCCCTGACCCAAACCCTCCAAAAAAACACCCCTCATTTTGGAAATGGCAAAATCAATACTCTATTTTCAGCAGTGAACTAGAACCAGGCTTCAGGTACAATTCAGTGACTGACACTCTCCAGTGTGCGCTTGGATGACTAATGTCAGGAAAGAAACAATCTTCAACAGTACTCTACCCTTGAAAATGCCCATTGAGTATGTGCTTATCTGTGATAGAGATAGTTCAGAAGTTATTTTTTTTTAAATCTTAGAATTAAAAATACATGTCAGTATATAATTATGAGAAGTTGGATGACAGCTCTCTGTTGTTCATACTTCATGAAATCTACTTGAAATTTCATGAAATGGAATCTTTTCGTTATGGAAGCCTGCTTGTTTAGGATTATTTAATACCAACCACATTTAAGGAAATGAAGAAGTTCGTCTGCTCAACTTGTTACACATTAAAAGATTGATTCCATAAGAACAGCATTACATGTACTCAGTCTTTAGTACCCTTACATAACTAATTGTACAAGCTCTTGCTTTATTTCAGTGGGACCTCACACCTAGATTTTCCCTTTTGAAGTTTTATATATTCAGATTTTACTGACTACCAGAGTTTCAAAAGGCAACTGCATCCCATAGCTGTAATTTACTTCTGCTAATAAACCTTCACTTTGGAATTGCTCAGATTCACACTGATAAGTCAATGGTTATTGAATATTCATGCTCATTTCAGCAAGGACTTCTTACTAGGATAAAGGGGAGTACAAAAGGTTTAAGATTTCCCATGGTAGTTCTTTGATGCAGGTTTGATTTGGCAAGTTCATCATACCTTATTGCAAAGATGACACCAATAAACCTCCAGTGCTTACTAACCATAAACTTCATCTGTTTTGAAGCTGGTCTCTGCATGACTACCGATTACACCTTTTCTTTACAGCTATGTGATTCCAGATACTACTTTCTTCCACTAAGTCAGCAGAAGAAAATCTCTAATTATGCTTTGGGAACAGTCAACAGAGTCAGCAAAACAAAACTCATTATGTATTACAAAAAAATCCAGCAGTGAATAGTTCATGCAAATTCTTCATGGAGTTACAGAAAATAGATTCTATATTAGCAGAAAAAAGGTTCTGGTTTGCTGTCACCTTGCTAAGTTCTTGAACTATTTTTGCTTTGTTTGTTATTTTAAATTGCAATTTCATACATTCACATTCATATTGTTTTGGCAAAGTTTTTTTGTAATAGGCATTGTACAGAATCTTACAAAACACTGAGAATTCATTAAGACATGGGTTTTATAAATATATCTTGGATATGGTAGGTTTGCAGTGTAGCAAAATGAAGTTCATGTTTTTCTAATAAGTCTTCCTTTTTAAATCCTGTTTCCACAGAGGGAAGAGGATGAAAGAGCAGGAGAACAACATATGTGTAATCCTTTTTAACTAGTTTTCTGTCCTCTACTTTTGCCTGACTTCCAATAATCTCCATAAACTTTGTGCAAGTCTTTTGTAAAGCCTCATGATGAGTCTTGGACTATAGGTCTTCACCATTCTCATGGACTCTTGAACAGCTTGCAGATTTTAGATATATTTGTGGTTTTATCTGCCTTTCTTTTGTTTCAGTGAATGACCACTTGAAGAATATTTTTCCTCTGTGTCTGTTTGATTTACTTATTTCTCAGTTCTGTCTCTGTGTTCAGACCTAAATGAAGAATGACCTAACCACCTTCTTTCAGTCTTCTCTTCCACAGTTATTAAAAAAAAAAAATATTTAAGGAGGTGTAGTGGTTTTAAAGCACTAGAAAACTTACTTTTGCAATGGTCAAAACTACTGTCAATTCTCAGAAATGGCCAGCTATTGGCCAGGAGAAAAAAAAAAAAACTCCCATCAGCCTCCAGCAGCCTTAACTTCCATGGGTGTTTTCTACTTTTTTCTTAAATGCCAATCCATCACAGGAGGGCTTCCTTAGAGCATGCAGAAAGTGAGTTTGCTAATTGCCCTCCACTTCCTTCATATCTGCTTGTCTGCTTTGCAGTCTCAGATTCCAGCAGAGATCAAAAGAGTGAGAGAACAGGAAAGAAAAACTAACAAAAATATAGTTAGGTAGATTTAATTTATTTTAAAAGCTTATATTAAATTGAATATTTGATCATTTGCATATGGCAAGGGCAAAACAAAAATCTCTAATATTAACACTGCTCAGAATTACATTTAGATCTAAAAAGTCAGGTATCATTTGAAGAGAAATACCGCCACCACTCCCACCCCCAGAAATTAATCAATACCACTGTTGTTTTTTTAAAAAAAATACCCCAAAAACTTGCCCCCACTCAAAGCTTTAAATACTACAGGAAATTTTAATATTAAAGTATTTTGGAGTATTTTATGTTTGTCTGGTTTTCTTTGGTTGATTGGTTCTAGGATTGATTATGTTTTTTCTTTTTTGTTTTACTGAAGCATATGTTTGTCTTTTGTCTTATTAGGCTACAGCCTCAACTATAACCGTGTTATTTATATTTTCTGAGCAGAAATAAAAACATTTTTTTCCTTTTTATGGAAATTGTTAAGTATTTTTGCAAATTATTATGATGCTTTGAATGGCAGATAAGAAATTTTCTCATAATCTCTAATTTTTTTCTGAATCCATTCCTAGACAGTTTTTTTTTAAAATATATAATTTTTTAATTTTTTAATTCAATTAGTCCCTGAAGAACATTGTTACTATAGGAAGCTAGGAATATTTCACAGATATGTACTTGACCATGTATCTCTGGTCAAATTCTTTGAGCTCCATGTTTAAACTGAATCAAGTTAAAATATCTGATGTTATTCAACTATTGGAAAGTCTCATGTAATTCAGTTGATTTTAGCTATTTTGTTTCTGATCCTGATAGATATTGAAAGTAGGTTCAAGTTCTGTATGCATTCTTTTTCATATTCTTTGAAATATACTCATTATCATTTTTCTTTGCCTTTCAATTAAAAAATTTAGGAAGGTAAAGTGCCCTTGTTATCTGAAATATTAGATTTAATAAGTTCCTTAACACTAAAATTTATCTTGAGTTGGTAATATATGATTGACTTCAACGAACAATATTGCTCTTGACAGTCAGCAGCCAGTGTTATGACATTACCACTGGGATAAACCTCTGAAAATTATATCAAACTTACAAAGATATCCACTTTTAATTACAGGCTTTGTCAGAAATGAAAATATGTTTAATTGCAATGTAAATAAGGATTTTTAATACTGCTGTCAATAAGAACCTCTCTCAACTGACATTTCAGCCTTAGAAAAAGTATGTGATAAAGGTTGAAAAGAACATTACAGATGAACGCTAAAAAAAGTCTTGTATGGGCAAGTGGGCATTAACACTACATCCTCCTGCTGCAAACTTTCTACTTACAATGCTATTTAAAATCAGACACAGTCAATGCTCTTCTGATCTGTTTTTACAAGCTTAAATTCCATTTGGAATTGACAGCATAGCTATTATGTTTCTTACAGCAAGAAGAAAAAAGGCGAGGTTCTGTTGTAATATTAATTAGACAGTGGTACTGTAGCATACTGTTGAGCAATTTATCTTCTTTTGTTCATTTGAAGACACATAACATTGCCACCAAATCTCAAGACTTGTCTTCATTCTGCACAACTCACTCTTTTTTATTGTGATCAAACAGTAGAGTCTTTGGAGGGGAGGAAAAAAGGAAGAACAGGGGAAAATGACAGGAAGGAGTTACTAGGTATCTATTTCAAATGGGCAAGTTTAAGTAAAATTCTGACTTGATTTTTAGAGTACACAGAGATCATCTAGTTTTCTACTTTGATGACATACAAAATATTTTATCATCACCCAAAATTAGGAACCTGCTATAGTTCTTAGGTAGTGATTCTGTAGTTTCTTTGCTTAGGTAATGGCTGCTTGAATTTGTGCTACCATGGCTCTTTGGACAACATTTTAACAATACAAGTAATTTGGCTCCTTTTCCTTCCCTTAATTTTTTTGGCTTAATATCAGTAGAAAATGCATGATGTTCACTTCCTTGGCAACCATTTGGTTTCAGATTCCTCTCTTTGTTCAACATATGAACATGTGCATTGCTGATTGAGCACCATTCCAATTTTCCCTGTAGACAAAGAAGCAGAATAAAATATAGGCTGCCCAGGAAAATCTAACTGACAAACTTCCTAACTGTGAATGCTCTAGACCAGAAGTTTGAAAACGTTCAAGGTGCTTTGACAGCGTATGACTGAAGTATCCAGTGAAATGCTATAAATATTTATATTAGAAAAAACATTACTAAAATACACAGTAGATTCCGATTAGATTGTTTTCTGGTTATTTCTATTAACAAGACAAAAAACTTGTAAAAATTGAGTCTAATCAAAAAGACATACAAAGAAGAAATGGCAGGCATTCTCTAGATTCTTCAAAACTTCTTTATTTTAATGAAAATTAGCTCATGTCAGCATGAATATTAAACATAAATTATTTTCTGGAGGATTTGTTTATAGATATGAGTATATTTGAAACTCTTAACTAGTAAATACAGATTTGTAGTTATTTCCTTATGAAGAAGTTTTATCAGTCTGCAGTTTTGTTTATAGAAAGATTATTTTTACAAAGAGTAGCATATGTAAGACATGCATAAAAGATCATAAAACATGCACTACAATAAGATTTTAACATTCTGGCAGAGAACATGTAACAAGTGCAGTTTGGTTGGAGCAGTATATTATTACTTTATTTTCATTCCTCTTCATTTACAGAAACTATTTTTCTGTCAGAAGTTATATTTCCTTTAAATAAACAAATGGTCATGTTTCAATTAAATTGTTTCCAGGAGAGCTTTCTTGTTAAGCAAAAACTTCCAGGGGAGAGAGAAGCAAGAGAGACAATTAAACCTGGAAATTGCAATATTTGCATGCTTCACAGACATAAGAAGAGGTTCTCCTTATCTTCTTTACTGTTCCTGTTTTATTGTGCAAGCATTTTTCCTTCACTTTTTTATTTTCTTAAAAGTTTTGAGAGGTGTGTGTGTTTTTTCCTGTAAGGTTTTTTCTTTGTTTGCGGGGGTTTTGGTGTTTTTGGTTTTTTTATTTTTTTGTATTTGGTTGGTTGGTTTATTTTGGATTTGATTTTTTTTCATTTCTTTTTTCTGAATCAAAAAATTCAGTTATTTTCTGTATGACAATTGGGTTTAGCCTGTCTATTTATTTAAATTTTACATTGGACTGCTCACATTCAAGTTTTATTTTCCTGTAGTTTCCTTAAATCAGTTTTTACCTAGGAAGGTTTTTTTAAATTTGACCAGTAAGTGTTGAAAAATGAAGTACCTAAACCATATGGTATCAGGTCCCAGAAGGAATTACTGGCAGAAGTTATTAAGAAGAAAAATCTCAGAAATGGGGTCAGCAATACTGCTGTGGATGAATTTGAGTATGCAAATGTATATGTCTGGTTATCAGAACTGCAAATTATTCATTCTAGTTACTATTTAAGAGTACAGTTTCTTTAACATTTTTATTGCACTTTTCTACCACGATTCGGCACGATGTATTAAAGTCTTTCACAAAAAATCTGTAGAAAAAAAGAAACAACCCCCCCCAACAAAACCTCAATTAAAAATTAAAATTAAAATTGTGCTTAATTTTGTTTCTGAGATGAACATGGAAAAGGTTCTTTTCTACACTGGGAGAATAATGTAGGTAGACATGAATTAAGATGCATTTATTATAGGATTTAAGATGGTGGTCTCAGAAGGAGCATAAATAAAATATAAATCTATAATCAGTCATGGATTTTGATTTCTTCCCTTTAGTATGTGCTCCATAGGTGAATCTCTTAAAGTACAACAATTCATGAAAGAACATATTCATATATAGTTTATACTAAGCACACAGACTTTCAATTTATATATAAAGACTTTTATCAAATCACAGCCATTTATTCTAACTGCAGAAAATTACTAGAATACTCTGAGATGAAAATTACACTGATTAGTAGTAAAACATTCCATGTTTTCCATGCATGATTTTATAAGGAAAAGGGAAGATCTTCTGATCCAAGAAACAGAGATGTATTATCAAATATGAAGAAGCTACTGGGCTACTCCAAACTACTGTAAAGTTCAAAGAAGCTTTCCAACCTGCTTTCAATGGTCTGTCATTTCTAAATCAATGGAACAATAGGATAAGTTTGGAAAGCTGCTTTGATTAGTAGCTGTGGTACTTTTCCCATTCTTTTTTGGCATTTCCACATTTTTTTGCCATGCAAAAAAGATAGAAAATCCCCACAATTATAAGACTCACATGATGACTGAATCTACCACCTATGGAGAAAGGAAGAGGTAACACGTGACAAATACTCTGGAATGCAGCAAGGGCGTCTCTGGGAGCCTCTACTCTCTAGCTGCTGACATTAGGAACCATAATATCTCCAAATGGACAGGAAGGTCTAGATCCCCTACCCTACTTTCAGGTAGTGTAGACTCAGAAATGCAAAAGTAATTTGTTCTCAGGAAGCAGGTTTTGTTCTCTCACAGAAGAGTGCATTGTTTGGTAACCTGTGGAAATTATTTAATTCCGTTTACCTTTGAGTTCATGTCTACTCTCACTAATTTCCCACCAAATTAACCCTGGCTGATTTTAAGTCCTTTTTGATGGTCTCATGAAGTAGGCAAGAGCACTTGCTATCTGGGCCCTTAATGGCTGGCCAGCTCATTCAGACTTTATTATTAATTAATTATATGTCCTCTCATCTGACTCACTCTCACTATCTGCTAACCTGCTTACTTGTAGGCAATTATCTTTTCACTTTAAAACATTAGTTAAATATGGTTGAATGTGTCTCAAGGACTGAGAAGATGCCAGTGGGACCTGACAGCCTAAATTTTATCTGTATACTTCCTGAGCTGATAGTGTGCTTAGAATTGTGCAGCTCATGAAAATGTGAAAAATCAATGTCATTACATATATATAAAAATCAAATACATTTTTTCTGATTTACATTAACATTACTGCATTGGCTATGCAGCCTATTTAACTGAAAATAAAATTTGGTGCATTGCATTGCCTTTATTTAAATTTCTTTGTACAGATGTACATGATATGTAACGTACAGGTTTCCTCCAAACAGGAAGATAAGCAGCTACTGTGCATGAGTCTTCCCCACCTAGCATTATCCTAATTTCCAAGCAGAGACACCTTTTCTTGGATGAAGGTGATTCTGTACTATTATTCACCCTGGCTGATAATTTTTCTCACCCATTTTATGGCATAATGACATTAGGAAGTTTAACTGTCTTATTATTTTGAGTGTTTTGCAAATAACCCAGGGTTTATTTTTAATCGAGCTCCATGGGCTAGAATAAGTGTTTAGGATTTCACATTCTTTGTTCCATGATAAGATCCCCAGTAATAATAGATTCAAACAGTAATAGTAGAACAAATGTAGACATCTTTCTGTCAGAAAACATGTAGTTTATTACATGTGTAGTTACTATGTTTTCTGTTGCTTATGCAGAAACCCTTCATAAGGATGTCCTATTCCCCATTTTCAGTTTTGCTTTAATCTTTCTTCCATTTAGCAGTCTTTACTCATGTTCATAGCTGTGATGTTTTTCTGCTGTCATTTTCTTAAAAAATAAGGGTTTTTTTTCTCTTTTCTACTTTATGTGCTCAAATAATCAGCAACTGAAGTTTATGGTTTCATAGACATGTCTTCTGTGGTCTGTAAACTCAACTGTTCAATGAAATCAGTAGGGTGTAGAATAAAGTTGAAATGCCTTTTTGTCAGATTTCCTATAGATTTCCACACTCATAATTAAACCTCTCTATACTTAGGTCACATCTGGAAAGCTCTCTTATAGAGCTCGTCTTTTTAGAAATAACATAAATACAAAAAAAAAAAAAAAAGTCCATTACAAAACCTGAGAGGGCAAAAAAAGGCATGATGTGAGCTGGATGCTTTAACACTTGGGGAGCCCCTTACGTTCTTTAGTGAACTCAAAATATGAACCTTCATTCAAACACTACCTGATAAATTCTTCTCTGACTAGTTCCTTGCAGATCCCTTTGTCAATCAAAAGCCACATTTGCTTTTCAGTTATCTTCGCTAAACAGAAGCAGAATCATAATTTGCTATTTGATTTGTAAAGTAAGGATGTGGGTGTTACTTCTTTTAATTAGAATTAAATGCAGGAAAGTTATATATACCCATTGAACTATGCTAGTGCACACAAGCATGAATCTTCTATAGTTTTCAGGAACCATTCAGCTTTTAATTTTTCTAATACATGGATTGACATTATTTAATTAAAATAATAATCAATTACTTCATTCTGCTCACAATAAGAAAAAGAACTTTCCAGCATAACTGCTCCATCTGCAGTATCGAAGAAGCATCCATTGAAATTCAACTTTCTGAATAATTTTTCATCTATTTTTTTTTTCCTTGATCTAAAGTCATTTACATAAAATTGAAAGAAGCTATGGCTGCATTCTTTTCTCCATTTGTGTCCCCTGAAAAGTACTTAGCTAGCATGAAGGAAATCATAGACTTATTTCTTTTTCGGGAAGGTAACTGCCAAGTAGGAGTACGACAGCTGCACTACTACATCTTTCCACAGTTGTCAATTAAGAGGAAACAGATCATCAAAACTTGAATGCTTCATTTTATAATGATCTTCTACATTGTGTTATTTTAAAAAGGCAAGTGCCTCTTGACAAAGCTAAAAAAAGGAAAGTGGGCTGGGAGGGGGAGTTTCCAGTGCTGGCAGCTGACATTGTGCAAAATGGGTTTTTTTCCAAAAGAAATAAAAAATTGTGAGTATCATTTTCAGTTTTCTAATTCTTGATGCCAGTTCAAATAATGAGCACTATAAGAGCACAGATTTGAAAAATGTCTCTATGATGCTGCTTCCTGGAGAAATAATGAGGTTTATCTTTGTTTTTTTCATAAGAGATACCTTGCAGAAGTTTCACAGACCTTTATTGGACGAAAATAAAAGCATTGGCCATTTTTCCTGTTCAGAACATCAGTTTCTGGGTTGGCACTTTTAAACAAAAGGAGGTAAAGGAAACAAAATTGGTCATAAGTTATACTGAGATACAACTAATACTATGACCACTGTTGTGGTCTAGCGGAGTATTTCTTATTCTAGGACAGTGAACACTAAACATTTTATCTAGGGGAATCCTCACAGGGGAGAAGGCTGAGTTTGTGCTATCTTAGAGCCAGATAACCTTTCATTGTATCATTTATTATGACACTGTGTTTA
Organism: Parus major; assembly: GCF_001522545.3. Lineage (NCBI taxonomy): Eukaryota > Metazoa > Chordata > Aves > Passeriformes > Paridae > Parus > Parus major. Next base: position 123,592,730 of record NC_031769.1, read on the forward strand.
TCTTGCATAAAATATTGATATTCTGTACATAGCTGTAAGACAGTTGATAAAATTACCGTAACAAAAGGTCTTCAGAGGGAAAATCCTAAGGGAAATCATAATAGGAAAATATAAAATCCATTGTACAAACATGAAATTACTGAAAATTGATTTGACACTATTCCTTTTGTTCCTCTAATTTTCTACATTTTATGCCCATGTCTTATCTGTCTACTATATCTTATCAGTTATCTTTCAAGATTTCAAAAAGTATTTGCACAATATTCATCAGTGGGGCCTAAAACATCTGAGGTCTCTAAATATATGCAATAAAAACTGTGATTATTGATAATATAGCACATACTCCTAAATTATTTCAACACAGCTTCAGAGATGATTTTTCTCTTATTTGGTTTAATATCTTAGCAAATTTTTCCTGTTTTTTTCTTTTGTTAACATGTACATAAAGAAATGAAAAACAAATCAGAGGGATACTCTTTATAAGTTATATAAATATTTCCAAAAACACAGAAAATAGCACAAATTTAACAGTTAAATTGTATTTTAAACCTCTCTGGTTCCACCAATGCACAGCAGATAATACACGCCAGAGACCCTGTGTATTTTATATTTCAAAACTTTCATATTGAGAATTCAGGTCCCAGTGAAGGAAAAATACCCAAAAGAGGTGTTTCTCCCTCAGAATTAACTGATAAAGAAGTTCTGGAATGAACAAAGTAATTATTTCAACCAGTATGGAAATATGTTGCAATTCACAAGGGATAGTTGAAAATTACACCACCGAAGGTGGCACAGAATAGGAGGAGATTAGGATGCTTCTCATATCCTTAGCTATGTCTTGAGACTGACATGATAATGAACTATATAATTATGTATAATTCTATACAGTCTCTAATAACTGTAGTTCTTTTTTCTTCCATGTCTTTTTCAGGATTTTTTTTTAAACTAACTTTCTGTATTTTATTTATTTGCAAAGTATCTAAATTGTGCAAGTTAATTACAAAGTTTCACAAATGTAATCACTGACCTCAATCAAGTTCACCACATATTTCAATTAAGGAAAAGAACACATAAAAATACCGATTTTTATAGAGCTTTTCAGGTATGTCTATGCTAATTTTTTACTTGAATGCGTTAGCACACATATTGTGGCAGCATTTCACATGGCCATGAGCCCATTATCATCAGATGAAATTAATTTTTACAATTTTTCCCTACAATTAAGTTTTCTTCAGTTTTTTACCATTGAAATATAGTAGGTTTTATTGATTTAACTAAATTGATAAAAAAAACCAAAAAAACCCCAGAGATTTCTGGTTTAAATTTTATCATTCTTGGTTTTCTCATCATATTCAACTTGAATATACATCCCATGGTTTATGTAATAGAGTGGATCATTTTCATTAGATCACATAAATTTTAAATATAAATATACAATTTGTATTTTATATACATACATACATACATATATATATATATATATATATATTTCTTTCCTGTAATGTATTTGTAAAGGCATGGATGACTAGGTCTTTAGTTTGGAGTTTATGGGTTCTTTCAATTTTAAATTGAATACTTGTGTGAGGTGATTTATTCTTAATCCCTGAGCATTACTGCTGAATCTAGTTAGAAGGTCAGGAACTGCTCTACATCAGGAGATGTTATTAACCTTGGACTTCTGCCCTAATATTTTGATGTGATTACATCTGAATGCAGTCTTATCTTTTTCATTTTTTTCCTAATCTCTCTGTTAGGAGTCATTAATCATTTTGAAAAGATATTTTGGCAATGTTCTCCATTATTTAAACAATTCTTTGAATGGTTTTTCCATGCTCTATGTTTTGGATTGTGGTTTTTTTGTTTGTTTTTCTAATATATTTAAATGTTTTAAACTCACATAGTTACCTTTGTATTTGTAGCCCATGCTAAGTGGAAAGAAAAGGTACATAAATCTGAGAATGTAGAATTTAAAAAACTTATTCAAGAATTTTTTTTACATAAATAGAGCCTATTAGTTTGGATCACAAATTTGAAGGAGTACATTCATTTCAGAACATGTCAACCAGTTGATCATAGATATTCTAGCAAAAAGTAATTGACTTTCTTTTATATGCATATACAGCCTCCTCAGATTTTGAAGGCTATTTTTATGTAACAGAGCAGTTTCCCAATTTCACTTCAGTTTGAAAATATACCTGAAATGATCATTATGGATGCCAAGTATGATTTATAGAGAATGAACAATGTTCATGTCACAAATAAATCAACAGTGAACATAATTCTAAGAAAGCAATAAAATTTATTTTTGGTAATCCTGTGTGGTTGATGTCATCACTTTACTTGTATTTTTTTTCAGGGACCATGAGATTGTCTCAGGAATTTGTACAGAAAGGAATGGGATATAATATCTTCCATCTACTTCTAGCCCTGGGTTAGGTATTTTCCTCAGGATCAATAATTTTTAAAAAAAGTATTAATGTCTAATACCATACCACTCTATTTTATGGGTGTAAATCCATTTTTTTCCGCAAGAAACTATGCAAAGGGCAAAAATGATAGCTAATTATTTGAGGGATGATTTTGCAAGGAAAAGGCATTTTGGCAGCAGTAGTTTTGACTTCCATTCTGACCTGCAATATTGCTTGTGTTTCAATTTGAGACCCATCCACAACTCATTCCTGTCAACATGCATTAATATCTCGACAATGAACTAGTTTGTGTCTCTGAATTTTTAAACATATACATGCAAGGCTTACAATGGTGTATCTTTTCATCTTTGGCAGTTTGCCTTGAAAATCTGGGCTGCTGATCAGATTTGTGACATTTTTCCTGGATAAGAATAAATCATCTGCCACCAGTTTCTGATACACATCTTCAAGTGTTTAACACTAAAGTTCACATCTTAGAGACACGCACAGAAGTAACTAATTTTATAGAAACACACAAGCATATGCAAATGTATTTGCATTACTGTCCTATAATAAAGCACTCTTTATTTTCTCAATTCTTTATATTGTTAATAGTTAATATTTCTTTATGAATATTCACCCATGTCCTAAGCACTTAAATTATAATTCCAACAATTTCCCTTCTTTAGGTAATATGATGAACATTTTGGCTTTTTTTCTTTTCTTTTTTTTTGTTTGAAAAATAAGAGAAATAAAGCTGGATGGACCTTTCAAGGTCATATAGTCCAACCTCATATCCCAGCAGAAGATCATGGTACTATATATGTGCTCTTAGTCTCTCCTTCCAGAATACACACTTATTATTTTTGCAGTATCTATTATGGACAAAAAAGATGTTATCTCATTTCCTTTACTTTTACAGCAATTTTTTTGTCTGTTTGAAGACTACTATAGAATCTTTATCCTTCTTACCTCTAAATAACTTCTGTTCTTTTATCCAGTCCTCATCAGTGATATTGCCAGAGCTCTAGGCATTTTAATTGTTTCTTCTAAACTTCACTGAAGATCAGAGCTTCAGACTGAACACAAACCTGCAAGTGAGATTTTGCCTACATAAGAGCAGTGTGTCTTAAAAATATCCTGCTATTTAAAAATCAGTAATTTTGCTCTTCAAAAGCCATGTTAGATAATTGTTGAACCTTTTCTATGAAAATATTGCTTACCTCTGTTTTCTTAAACCATGTTCATAAACCTAAGTATTCTTGCCTATGTGAAGGTGTAACATTGTATTTAACAACACTTGTTAAATAGCAATTCATTTTATTTAAAAAATGTCACTTATTTTCTGCTATGTCTTTAAAGCTGTTTGGGTTAATTCTTCTTATAGCACAGGAGAAATAAAAGTTAATTGAAGTTCTAAAATATTCTGGTTTCTAAAGTATTGTTTTTTAAAAACAGACCCTTGCTTGTCCTGTCATCTGACTCAGTGGCTTTTCATAAAAAGTTCTTAATGTTGCTAATTTATTTCATTAAGTATCTTAGGCACACAAAGATAATTTCCATCACTCCTGGATTAACCAATGAATACCTACATTTTCTCTCTGCTTTAAAAGGTCTTCTTTTAGTGCAGTAAGCAATCTTACCAATTTTTCTATTACAAAAAAAAATACTTATGCAGTTAGAGAATTTTACTTTTTTACTAAAGATAAAAATGAACAATGTATTATAAATGTTCATCTTTATGGAACCATTTTTAGTAGCTTGCAATTCTGCTGATCAGAAAAATTTGCGAACACAATTATAATTTATAATTAGGTGTTTCTCTCTCATCTGTCATTGCTTCCTAATCTTTCCCACAAGGCTCATCTAACCCTTTTCTATGCTCATTAAGTCTACCTTACCTGAAATCTGTTATTTTCAGTTTGTTACTCTCCTTCCTTCTGTTTCTGAAGGTTAGCCATTTTCAGTGGATGTGGCCATTCATCAGCCAGCTGTCCTTCAGAATCTGCACTCATTCACTTACTCCTAAGTGTTTAGAAGAAAATCTAGACTAGGCTCTCTTAAGGTTCCTTATTCTACCTGTATATCACAGTCCTGCTTTTGACATGTTCCTTTTCTAGCAGCAATGGGTTTAAATAACCTAGAGGTTGGTTTTTATCATGTTGGTGGCAACACAGACTTAGCTGTGAAACTTCCATCATATTCATTAGCTATTTTGTTTTTATAGTAAATATCTAGCTTAAACATTAGAATGAAACATACACATTCCCTGACCTTCGTTGTCCCTTTTACTAATCTCCATGTATCTTAAAAGGAATCTACTGTGTGACTTGTTAGCATTTACAAATCTTCTTTCTTAATATCTATGAAGTAAAATTATGTGTCTCCTTATTTCCCCTCTACTTATAATCTCTGAATAATGAAAAGCTTCTACATTTATGATCAATTTTATTGTTACTGGGGAAAAAATTCTAAATATTTGGTTTACACATATCAATATCAATTAGGGAACTAAATACCATCATGGGAGTGTGTAAAGGACTGTTAAATGGGGTCATTTTCAAACTTCAAGAACCACTTTCCTAATTGACAATAAATCATTACAAATATAAATTGCCAATGTTGTGTATTGACTTACTCATTATCAGTTATTATCTCTAAATACTCAAACAATTAATCCTTAGCACTCTAGATTAGTTATGGGTGTGCAATACCATATTGTGACTGATGCCCTGTGACTGATGCTGACAGTGTTTGATCTTTGCAGTTTGAGATCAGAGTTATGAAGTCTGAGAGCTCTTCCCCATGGAGAGCTGGATAGTTTCTAGCTTGCTCGAAAAATGGTGCTCACATTTACTCCCAATATACTTCATCCTATTCAGGTGAGAATACTTGTTTTGGTTTTACCAGGCATCCTTCTTGCTCAATCTGGAGTGTTATCTTTATAATTTTTTTACAACATATCCTGAATAAATATATCTTTTAATTATAAAAGACAAGACAAGCAAATGTGACCCAGAAATGAACTCTCTTTTGTCTCTCCTAAATTCTTGGATTTTATCCTAATTTTACTATTTTCACTTTTTCTTTTAGCCCACTTGTACCTGCCTCCCAAAAGTTTCTGCTTTTCACCAGTTAAATATTATTTCTGTTTATTTTATTCTTATTTATATAATTATTTATATAATTATTATAATATTTATATATTTTATTTATTTTTCTATTTATTCATAATAAATATTATTATGTTTCTCTCTGTTACAAACAAGCTGTGTTTGTTGCTGGTTATGATTATTACCAGTGCTACAGTGTTACAAAATGGTTTTATGCTGTCCACAGTTACAGTATTCAGGTAAGATAATATCTTGGTTCAAGGAAAGTAAATAATCACTACATCTTGGTTAATGCACTTTGCCTCTACAGATGCAACTGCTTTGGTTTCAGCCTCAATATTTTAAGAACCATACTAATTTTCTGACACAAGTGCTTGACTATAATTTCTATTACAAGAATATTACAATTGTCTTTGTAGTTACATGTCTATCTAAACAGTCATTTTCTGAAAATAAATTTTCTTTCAAATTAATTCATATACAAATAAAAAGAAACCATTAATTAATCTTACAAAAATACTTCTAACCTTGAGCAGAAATGCATACTAACACTCTGTATTTTTTTTAAGGATATTTTCAACACAAGCATGAAGTTTTAGCTTAAATTCACCCTTAGGATACTCGCTTGGCAGAAAAACCAGGACACTTATACCATGGTTATTGCAAAGACATTGGATCATTTAAGTCCATTGCATAAGAGAGCGAGTCCCCAGGGTGTCTGTGTATTGTGTTTCCAGCTGACAGAAAACCTGACCTACAATGATGTGTTGATCTGGAAGCATAACAGCAAAGAGAAAGACTCCCCAAGGAACCAAGAACGCAGTTTTGTTTGATAGAGGAGAAAAAACTTAGACTGACGTGTAGGCATTGCACTTTCTTATTACAGTATGTGATAAGCCTGTCCATGACAAGATACAAAATTTCCTAGAACTTTTTCCTGTACTTGTCTCTCACATTAGCTTTTAGAAAACTGGTGAGGGAGAAAAATGTTAAACTGGTGGAAAAACTTCCTGTGATAGAGACAGATTTGAAATGTAATAGCAGACTGTCCTGCGGACATTGCTAATGTGCTCATTGCTTCTCATAGCTAGGATGTCTTTGACTATTGCAAATACATGTGGGTGTTCTTCAGCTGCCCATTACAAAGCATTTGAGCTTATTGCAAATTATCTCTTTTTCTAGGGTGCAAGGGTGATGGTACTTTCATGCTCAAAATTCTTGGACTGTTTTCTTCCTGGTTTTAGGGATAGTCAAATTGAGTAATATGTTGCAACATGGTTTCCTGTAGCATTCACTTTTATATTCTTTGGTAATCCCCTTTGGTAATCCCCTGAAATGTTCCTCAGTCTAGCTAGATGCATTCTGCCAATGAAATAACACTTGTTTCTGGTGTCCACCACAGCTGACATTAAAATAACTGTGATGATTGAAGGCAGGTGCTGTGTGAAGCATTTCTTACATTCACAATATTGCTTAGAAAAAAACCCCACAAGTATATTAAAAAAAACGAAACAACAAAACACAAAAACCCCCAAAACCCCTCAAACCCCCCCAAAAAACAACAAAAACAAAAAAAAAAAAACCAAACAAAAAAACTCCCATTAGAAGGTTTAAGCCAATACTAACATTTCAAATATTTCTTTAGTGATAAAGAAATGGTAAGAAATTTAGATGTTTGAATAGAGTTAAAATTTTGTTTTGAAATAATTAAGAATATTGTTTTGATAGACTATATAGCTTTCCAGAAATGTATTTTTCTACTTGTTTTGCCTTTCATGATTATAATTGAATTTCAGATGATAGTGAATAAATAATAACTATGATGTGAATTATGCAAGGTAAGGTAATAGGAAATGAGTCATAAATACACTGCAAAATTCTTATGCAGAAATAATTGGATGGGAAGTAGATGGCTCTGTCTTAACTATTGTATTAGTGACTTATGAGCAAAATGAATACAAACCTCATTAATGCTATGAAATCATGTTATAATAAGAAAACACCTCTATTGAGATGATAACACTACAGTAAGTTTATGCTGCTTCCTGCATAAGTATTCTGCAAATGTAGTTAATATTATTATAGCAGCAGCAGAAGTCCTTTCTTTGATGGTCTGTTCTTTAGAAGCATAGCTACTCAAGTGGTGTGTCACACACAGGCAGCACCACTCCCTGTCCACAGGGACAACAAAAAATAAAAGTTTCTGAATCCATGGTCTGTTGTTATCTATGTGAATGTACATATCTTTCAGTTGACACTTTGAGATATTTATTATTTGGTAAACCAGAGCTTGCACACAGTCTAGCTTCAATGTGTGTGAAACTGTACTCCATAATACTTGAATCTGAATGCAGGGTGAATGTTGCCCCTTGTGTTAAGTGAATAAAGTGATGAAAAATTCTTTCCATCCGTTCAATCTGGGCTGCTTTACTCTTCATCTGTGTTGATGTGACTTTGTGCTTGTCTCTGATGGTTAGTCCCCATGCACTCGGAAGGAATGTCTGGAGAGCATTATGCCTGATGTCAAGAATGCTGCTACTGAATGAAAATAAAGTGGCTTCGTCACCTACTCTGATCCTGTTAAGTTGTTTTGACAATTAATTTGAAACTTTGTAACAAATATCATATGAAAAGTGGAAATCTCACCTGCTGAAGTCATAAACCCATCCTGAATACATGGCAAGTAGGGTCAAAACCTGGATGGGACTGGATTCCTAAGAAATATGTGTGGTTACTCATTGGATACAATGCACTTCATTCTGGTTTTGTCACCTTTAGATTGTTAAATTATGGTCTTAACAACGCTTTAAATTGAATACCACAGAGGTGGTATTTAAAGAATGATTAACATCAGCAAGTGCCTCCAGAAAATCAAACCTACTGTGAGTACATATTTATAGTGATCTGTGTATATTCAGAAAATGTCATGTTTCCTACACACTGTAGCTTCTCCATGGAGGTGCAGGCTAACTGCACATTAACTTTTTGATAAATACAATACAGTTTGAAAGAATCACGTTGAGTATTAATTTAACATAAAAACCAGTTTATGTGCACTTACCTCACTGAAAATATCAGAGATAAAAGTAAATAGCCACATAGGTGCTAGATTACTACCAAATAAATCAGTATTTGATTGTATTAAAAGTAGCAAGTGCCATCTAACAGTGTTAGACTTTGAAACCTGCAGTGGCAAAATGATATACAGCAACATATTGCAATCTGATATTCTCATATAGCATGGAAACATATCTTAAATTTCTAAATGCAAGGAATTTTACTTAGGAGAATATTCCATCATAGTGTAGGCAATGGTTTGAATGACTTGCCAACACATGAGTATCTAAAAAAAAAGCCAGACAGAAAAATGTAATTATTAAAAAGAATGACTTTGAACATGGGGTAGGCTTACCCTGTTGTTCAAAACTCTGGCATGTGGCTTTCTCTGATTAATTAGTCAGGATTGGAGCCATATTCCTTTCATTTTCTCATTAGTCAATCTCGATCCAGCTTTAAATCTCCTAAGGGTTCACCGCTACTAATGATTCATTCCATTTAGCACAATGGCTTATTTTCTGTAAACCAGGCTTTTCTTCTCTGGTGAATTCATCTTGTACCTTTATGGGGGCAGTGAAATAGTAATAGCAAAGTTCTATTTTCAGCAGAGCTTGTTGAATAAACTTCAATAGAGGCATATGTCAGTAAAAGGAGCAGTTATTTTGAAAACAGTTATTAAAATCTAGATCTCATCAAATTTTTCATTTCCAAAGATCCATGCTTTATCATAAAAGCTGAAAAACTACAGCATGCTAAAAGTCTATAATTTAGTACCCTTAGGAAGAAATAGCTATTAATAATTGTAATTATTTTATAATACATTTTTTTCTGTGTAAATTATATAACCAATGCTTAGACTATGGAAATCATAAAAAATTTTCTTCAAAATGTAATTTAAACCTGAAATATTCTTCAGAAGGGGACCTGATAAGAATTTAGAACCTTCTTTCTTCTTAAGTAAAGCTTCATTTTCAAATTTTAAACTTTGCAAAAACTCTAGGAACCATTTTGTGGCAATAGAACAAATTTTTACATAGTAAGATAGTTGTAGAATAATTTCAAAGTCTTGTCTCTGTATTTCTGATGAATAGGCGTGTAATGGAATTATATGGACTGTGGGATAATTTTTGCTAATGTAGCACATTACTTTTCCCTATGGTGAGTTTACAACTGTGGGAGTGTAAGAAAACCAGACATTAGTAGTGACTGCATGGGGAAACATATCACTGTACCATCGTCTCATTAACACCTTTACTTAACATCAAACTGATCTTGAATAAAAGAGAAGGTGGAGCCAAAGAAACTTCAGTAGGACAGCTATTCAGTTCCTTGAAATTATAAATTTCAAAGATTCAGCTCAAGTTTTTGTAACTCAAGTTCCTTAAATATGCCCCTTCTGTCTTGCTGCATGAGTCAAGGGAAGACCAAATTCCTCATATTAATATCAATAAATGAACATATCATCTTCCAGGTTAAGGAGAGAGATTCACAGAACTATTGGAAGAGATTTACCTCTCTTAAAAGAAAACTTATATTTCTGTATTTTGAGAGAATATTGATATTCTTTACACACCATTCAGGGATATTTTTTGTGTATTGGTTCCTTAAACCTGTTAAGATTGGAAATTATTTTTTCCTGACATTTTAGTATGAAACTACTCCTGTCTTCTCAGGAAGCATATTTATTATTCCTCCAAAGCCTCAAATTTCTATTACAATATAAGTAAGCTTCATGAGCAATCCAATGAAACTATTTGAATTCCCAGAAAGGCAATTAACTTCTCTGCTCTATTCTACCACAGTTTTCACCTTAGTCTTATGAGACATAGTCTTCATATTCTTCTGTCAAAAGGGTTTTTTAAAATGTTTTGCTTTCTTGTGGTTTGTTTTTTTTTTTCTCCAGATAATGACCTAATATTTCATGGGGCGAACTCTTAACAGAATAATAGCAATATAAATTTTGTGTTTTCTCGTGAATCATTTCTGTAACTGCACAGTAAGTTAAAAAAGAAATAAAATTTTGATTTGAATCTGATAAGAATGGCCCATTTATTGTGGTTCTGAAGAACTGTAGAGACAGAGACACTAAATTAAAAATATTTTTCTAGATTTATATTTGGCTAGTTTGGGCAACACTTTATAAATTTTCACTTATTCTAAAACCCACATGTTCCAGGAGAGGATGATTAATGCAGGAAAGTGGATAAAAATCCAAGAAAACATCCACATTCGCCTCAAGATTCTCTCCAAATTGCTTTTGGCACAAATCAGCATCAGGTGGAGTTACAGCAAACAGTTGTTTTGTCCTTAGGACAAGGAGGAATTAACAGACAAACATGAGAACACCAGGAGAACAAAGACACAGCTCTGCCCTGGCTTTATATGAAGACAGAGAATTAGTCAGAGGACACATGGGAAAAGAAGCCTTTGCTATGGCTAAGAGGCTGATGCAAAGCTCTTTGAATTCACTGGGGAAGAAAGCAATTATGATATTTGCTAAGCATTGCATTCAGCTCTTGGTGAATATCTGTCTAACTGAATCACAGCAGCATTTAACATCTTCAAGTTCAAATCCCAAATGAACACTTAGTAAGTTGTTAAGTAAAGACTGGGGTGGATTGCTTAATCTCCCAACATTTTCTGCCCTAAAATCACACTACTTGAATTTGAGTTCAAAACCTCTATTTTCTAGAGATCTAGCTCCAGAGCAGCAGAATTAATGTTTCAAAATACTTCAATATTTTGCTTCATCATAGGGATAAATCTGTAATACTGACATTGTCTCCTAATCAATCTTACTGGAGTATAAGGGAGGGCACACCAGGACAAGGAGGCATAAAAAACTCAATTCACTGCATCACTGAGTCTATATATAATAGTGGTAATGTCACTGTCACTCTCATATCAACTTTTTTTTTGTTCTGTGTTATTTTAAATTGTGGTTATAAATGCACGTATTTGACTAATGTATATCTCATATGCTGATGAAATGAAAGACATGCTGATGAACAAAATAATAGGAATTTAAGTATTTTGCTCAGTTTCCTATATACACAGTTGTCTGTCAAAGTAAACCAAGACATTTAATTATGGATTCCCACTTTTACAATAATCTGGAAAGTATCACTACATCTTTTGAGGAGATTAAAATGCCATGGATACTCAACAGCTTTTGCAGATTGAAGGAATATTTAGAAGATTACCATTTTACTTTTAATTAAAATAGAACAGAAAAGTGTTAGGTAAAAATTTGGACAAAAACTATTATTTCCACCTACCAGTACTATTAGTCATTGTGACAAGGAACCTAAATTCCATGTGTGCCATATAAATGAAACAATCAATAAAAAAAAGGTAAAATGAATTAAATTAAAAAAAATATATTATTTAGTGGTTTAATGTTAGTTGTAGAAGTGCAGAAGAAGATTCCCAACTCAGATATATATGATATCTACAGAATAAGTGCAATTATTATTATTTTTGACTGTGTTTATCACCCGACAAAGACATGAAAATAGAAAGATATAAAGAATTCGGCTTTACTGAAAGCCTTCTTTCATTCTACTTGGAAAAAGGTGATCTTCAGAGCCCTCTTGCCCCTGCAAAACAGTTGAAAAAAAGATAAAAAATCAAAGGTCTATCATTAAAATCTCTGTGAAATATTCTGTGAGAACCCATTGTCTATAAAATCCTCTTATTTACTTGACTGAGAAATACAATATCATTGTACTCTGAATCACTCCATCTCTCATCTGAACAACTACCCTGATGTTATGAAATCATAGGAGTGACAATGAAATTACTTCTTCATAAACAATTACAGTATACTGTATCTCATTTTTGATTTTTTTGCTAGCTTCATTATGCAAGATAAAAATTCAAGGCTTCAAATTGTCAGTTTTAACTTTCTCACACTGCCTCAACTAACATGAAGGCTTTGAACAGCTATTCTGTATTATTCAAAGCTTATGTGAGCTATGGCAACATTTTTGCTGTCTTAATAAAACTCTCTCAAAATCTAAGGTACTGGAAAAGCTTTTTTTTTAAAAAAAAAACAACAACAACAAAAGCAAACATGCAGCAGTACTAAGCAGTTTTCATGGAAGAACAACAGATTTTTAACTTTGCTCAAGAAGACTCCTACACAATTCTTCTGATTCTTTAGAATTATAGGATATTGATTTTACAGTTTAATAAGTCTCTCTTTTTCTTCCCAAAAAAGGTGGAGACTCTTCAGAGTATGACTCCAAGGTCTAGATAGAAGTGTCAAAAAAAATGACCTTTACTCAGTTTTAGAATCTGATTTGAATTTTATCTTAGCCATATCTAGATTTTTATGCATCTTTCTCAGAGCTGATGATCTTTACAACAGCTGTGGGTGTCCTTGGACTTACGTCAGTTAGAATTTACTCACCATATGCCAACATAGTAAGACAATGTAGTGTAAATATATGCCAAGCCATCTGCATTAAACTACCAATAAAATACATATTTTAGCATGTAAAGCAAATTGTTATTATTGCTATGCTTTTATTTTGTTCTTTGTATAAGGCGTCTTTCACAAAAATATCTCTTATGAAAACTAGTCAATTACATGTAATTATCTTAAGAAGACTAACTTGTTTAAGAGACAAATAACATCACTGCATCTTGTAAAACATTCTTTCATGGCTTCACTGTAATTATGAAAATTTTCTTATTTAGCTTTAAAAATATCAGCATAAGAATATATCTTTTATCATGAGATTCCACCACAGAAAGAGGAGACTGTGTAATCTTGATGTCTGCATTGTACACTATTACTTGACATGAAAAATGCAGCATCACTGTGTATGTGTTCTTACACCTACAGAATGGTCTATTTTTGGAATGAAACTCTCCTGACTTCCAAACACCATTGCAGATATTTCTGATTCTATAAGTCAGTGGTCTCCAAGCTTTTTTTGATTACACATTCCATTAGTAAAAATTTTCTGAGCACCCCAAGTATTCACGTACCTATTTCTATATTATATATATATGTTTATATATTCATTAATAAATTATAGACAAGTTTTAATATTTTCCTCTTACACTCTACTAGATTGTCTTGTACGCCTCCATCACACATGTCCTTTTGGAGACCAATGCTCTAAATAATTTAGTGATATAGATATGTGTATATATGTACAGGTGCATATATATTTTTGTGTGTATATATATATATATTTATGTGCATATATATATGCATGTGTATATGTATGTGGCTACAACAATATTTTTTTTATTTTTAGAAAGATGATTAAGTACTCTTATAACTATATTTTGTCATAACCATTGGCTATAAAGTCCCACAAAATGCTGATAAACCAATCAAGAACTGGCAGCACAGCTTACAGACATATATGAGGGATCCCACTGAGATGGAAATTAGGAAACAGCATAACTGGAGCAAATCCACACAACTTTTCATTTACCTAAGGACAAAGAACTGTTGTTGCTTCATCTAAAGGAAGTAATTTGTCAGCCAAACTCTTTTCAAGTCAGTATGCATTATTTTACTATTAAGTGTAAACAGGCTTTGCAGTATGAGCATTAAAATTTATCCACATCTGAATTGATAGGAAAGTCAATAATCCCAATATCCTCATCTGGTATGTAGGACAAAATAAGCCTGTTAACACTCAACTTCCAATACATGGAAAGGAAAAGTTTTCTTTGCTACAACTAAGAAATGAAGACCTAACATTGGGTAAAGATAATATCCAGCCATAAAATACTATTACTTCACAGTTCACTGACATGGTTCTTAATGTCTGATCTCACAAAGCTCTTCAAGTCAATAAATAATAATAAGAAATATAAAGAGAATACTCTAATTACAGTTAAGAGCAAAAACTTTCAACAAAGCATAAGACCAAGCACCTTCAGAGGCATGTTTGTTTCCCCAAAAAGACCAAAAAACGGTCTGTTTTTAACAATCTCCTCCAGAAAAACAGACTTCCTCATCTCCTTTATTAGAGGCCTCCCAGAGGTGATTGACTATCCCAATCCTCAACACTTTTGCAGGTGATGACCCAGTGGATGTCCCATGGATGTCCCCCCATGACTCCCATGGATCACACCTGATGCTGGCTGCGTTTTGTCACAATTTGGGAGAGGGGGGGAAAAAAAGGAATAAAAAGAGAGGGACCTGCATTGGACCATCTCTCCATAATCAGCTTTTCTGAACTTCTAAACGGGATCAACGTGAGAACACAGATCAGCAAAACACAGGTAAAAAATATTCTGTTTTCTTTGCTCAGCAGCAAAGTAGCTGAAATGCACTCATGGGTGAAAAGGCCTCATCCTTGCTTGCAGTCTTGTGTCCTCTTTTTTCTTTTGTTAAACTGTTCCAGGAAAAGGGAATCCATTAAAAGTGTAACCCAGATGTTGCATTTATAAGGGGTACTTTAAAATAGCTAGGAATAAATCCTTATCTTTGGCATTCATATAAGGAAAAGAAAAATGGTCTTTCCTTAAAAAATACCTTTTATGTTCCTCTTAAATATATGTAGTGGTTTGACTGGGTATAAATAGATAATAAAATAATAAATAATAATAAAAGGACAGGGTATAATGGCAAGAATTGAATTCTCTTTCATGGAATGTTATGCTTCTAGATTTACTAATTTCAATTAAAAAAAAGAGAAGGAAAGAAAATAAAAGAAAAATTGTACAATTGTTTTTTCACACTTGGCTCTAGGGACTATTTTATGATGAAGTAATAATCAAGAGATTACATTACAAACAATGTAAAAAAAGGCAGCAAAATAAGTGAAAGAAAATACCTACAGGAAAATGTCATCACTCAAAGGAATACTTATATTGATTTCAATAAAAGCATCAAACTTGACTTTTCTCTATATTTTCTGTCTGCTGAAAAAAAATATTTATAAAATTTGTTTTAAAAGAAATTATTGAACATGTAGAAGTAAATTTTGATAAACTACTGGACCAAATGAGCACTTGGGAATATGGTTATTTTAGGTAATTAAGTTTCAAGTTATTCTCTGCTCTAGTAAAGGACCTATGAGTACTTAAAAAAAAATTTAGTTCTTTACCAATAGAAATGTTCTTTACTCTTGGAATTGTATTCCTGAAATAGTTTGCAATTTCTTCTGGTGAGAGATCAGGTATGCAGGAAAGGAGAAAGTGTTTTCCATAATCATAAATTTCCTTAATTTGTTTAGATTTTATTACTGATAACCTTGATACATCTTGGCAAACTTTGTAATGCATTTAATAACCTTTTTTAGCTCATGTCAGAACTGGATATATTTGAATGTGATTATTACAAATATCAAATTCTCTCAGCAAGGCATAAATACGTAGAACTTTTCTATATATCGTTCATGTGACTACAATTTTGAGTTTTATTAAAATAACTTAATTCTTTTTATAGGTTTCAGTGGTTCAGGGGAGTTCTACTTAGGAAATGATTCAGAAAAAGATTAAAATAGTTTTTTTTTAAAAAAAAAGTAGCTGTCTAGAAATTAGGAATTCCTGCAGTAATCTGGAAAAAGATGGGGAAAAGACCCCACTACAAACCCATTCTTTCAGTGTGTACTCCTTATGTATGAACAAATAAATGAGTAGGAATTTTAATAGGGTGTTGAATTTCCCTACTTCCCTGATTAAAACTCTTAAGTGTATTGGAACTGGGTTTTTACAGGCATTGTATTGGATCCACTAAATTATATTTTTGCATATCACAGTACATATTATCAGCATTGTGACATGATTCCTAAAAGTGTTGCTTTTTTCAGGTATTGCAGTACAGTACAAATATATTTATTTCCAATATTTAAGTGAGTTGGCTGGCATATTATATATAAAGACAAACAGAAGAGGAAGAAGAGGACTCCTTTTAAAGATCTGACATTCTATATCTTTTTTCTACTCAATAAAACTGTCTTCTTAATCTACAAATTACTCCCATGCAATTTCCAGAAAAATCATGTCTTGGCTGGGTTCTGGTTTCAGAAATGTGCTGCAATTAAAACAAACAAATAAACAAACCCAAACCAAACCCCTCAGAACTACATAGCCCTCCAGTATGCACTGTATTGCACTTTTTAGAATTTTCATAACGCTAACTGAAGTGTTGGGTAAAAGAACATATTACGGTGTTTTACCACTGTTAAACAAAAAATCAAGTGTGCAGTTTTGCAGTTGCACAAGAAGTGATGTCTGTACCTCAGTGTCTTGGTTTTTTTAACTTGTACTGTATCTCTGTATGTGTCTGTGTCTTCTCACATTAAAGAATTGTGGTGAAATTTTTCCCAGTAATATGAATTGTTTTGTGCTGCATGCAAATAGTCTTATACTGTTCTGGCACATTGTAGAAAAATTTAATTTACTTGTTCCCAAGTTGGTTATTTAAATAGTGGGAGACAGAGAAAGCAGGCTAATGACTGGTTTTGCCCTGACAGCCGTGTGCCAGTCCTCAGGCTCTTCAGAGGTGATGGAAGAGAATTCATAAAGATCAAATACATTTCTTTAGAGTAGAAGACTGTTCTTTAATTTAAGTTAGAGAGAAATTTGTAGTCAACATAGCACAAATCAAGAGTGATAGTTTTTTGAGAGGAACCTGAACCTTTTTTAGTGAGAGATAATCAGTGATAGAGTCCTCTTCCTCTCCCTCAAGATATCACAGAATCAATAAGTAAGAAAACACCTTTGAGATCACAGAGTTTCGTCTTTGAAAGACAGAAACTGGTGCTGCACACTGGACAAAGTAAGATGTTGGGGAAGGAACTGTACTTCACACGGTAAATTTGCATGGAAGTAGAATGTGAAGATAAGGAAAGGACCTCTGTTAGCATTGAGTCTAGTGTCAGGCTACAGATTATTTTCAAACCTTTAGTTTAACTATGTTTGGATTATCCATTCTTTGTTGTTCTTTTTAACAGGTTTTCCTGTGGTGGTTTATTTAATTTCCTAATAAAACATTATTTAATTGCTTTAATATAATTTTCCTTCTACAAGTGATAGCTGTTAGAAAAGGAAGTTTGGAAAAAAGAATTAAAGTTTTGGAAAGCCTCAGCCTTTGTTGTATTTCCCTGTAAAATAAATATCACTAGCTATAGAGGCTGATGTTTCCACAGTTATTTCTGTTGCTCTGAGATTTGTAAAAGCACAGATTTATTATCTTACTAGAGAGAGAGAGACAACTGTTGTTAAAGATCTAAGTTGTCTCACTGATCACATTTGGAATTGGAAACTCTCTGCAGCAAGGCACAAGCGTTCAACATCTAAATTGCCTAACTGGTCACATTTGGAAACTGTTTCTGTCTGTCTGACTCTATTATTGCCTTCCTGGTAAATAATGTTTTGGCTCCCTTGAAATTGCTTCAGCTTTCCTGCATTCTCTGTGGAGCTCTTTGCAATTGAACTAGACCCTCTCTTACCCTCCTCTCCTCTGCCTCCCTCCCCATTTCAATTAAAATGCTGAACTAAGAAGTAACTCTTTTTTTCTTCCAATTCAGCTCCTGCCTTTGACTGTTTATGTAGCTTACTTGAAAAAGTTAATTAAAATTCTAATAACAGAAGCAGAACAAGTCATATAGTGAAGATTAACTGAGAAAAAGTGACATTCTAACTCTCACCCTGAGCAGGAGAAAGGTGAAAATCATGAGTCCACAGTGAGGATCATCCAGCTGCCTACAAAGCAGGGAGTGCTAGAGTGTGGAAGTGCAAATCGATAATATCTGTCATTGCACTTTATCTGCCATAACAGGGAAAGGTTTCTGTGTATCTTATTAACTGTAAACAACAAGCCAATACTTCTGGAGCACAGGGCATACTGGTTGTGCTAAGAATCCCTCTGAATTTCCATAATATTCCTTCTCTTATTACTTGCTTGCAGCTTAGATGTGAAACTTTACCGTGAGCTGTAAATTAACATAAATGCTGCATTGTTTACAGGTTTTGCTTCTTTTCTTTTTTACATAATTTATGGATGAACTATTATTCCATTTATATAGCCTTTTCTCTACATACCTTAGGTTCAGAAAGATACCAAATTCATAAGACATGCTAAATTCATAAGATTACACATTTCTAGATGAGAATTTTTTTCCATCTCAGAAAATAAAATGTTCCAGTGTATCTTTAAGATATTTCTCTGAAATATACCTAATTTAAATTTAGCAAGACATAGTTCTGCCTTGTTTTGTTTTGTTTTGTTTTTTTTTATGAGAATGTGAGGCCTGCTTTACAGAGTCAGACCAAAAATTCAGTGTTACAATGACATTAGTAACACACAGCAGGTGTCCAGAATGCTGCATGGCAAGTGAGGCCTTCTGATTAACTGATCTAGGTGGACCTGTTCATTTTTTTTTCAGTTTTGACTCATATTTTGTATTTCTAGTTCTTTATGAATACAAGTCATGCAATTACAATTTTTTGATAAATTATTTTAATTTTTTTTTGTGGTTTTCTTTCCTTTTTTTATATTTCTGTTCATTGAATACTGCTGTTAGAATTTATTAGAGAACTTTAAAATGCCTCCACCAAATATGATCTATAGCCATCAGTATTGTCCCTGGGGAAAACAGGGAGCTGATGATTTTTTATTGACTTGGTCTGTCCAGCAATACATAACTTGTATCATGATAAATATTAAAAGCTTTTGTGGTGCTAGTGAATTAAATTTAAAATAAAATTCCAAAAGGATAGAATAAACCATTACAAAAAGTGGTGTTAGCTACTTATTTTTTAAGTATTCATTTGCTAAACTTTGCTAGAAGATCCTTAAAGCAGGATTTTATCTTGTTAATGTAAAAGCTAGTTCTCTGGAATATACTCTAATAACAGAGGACTTGGATTACAAACAACATGGAACAGCATCTAACATTTAAGCCTGCAATACTGCAGCTGAACAACTTATATTTTTCATTCTTTAAGTTTAAACACATCTGGGAAACAAAATTACTTTGAAATACAGTAGTGTCCTGGAATTAATTGCCTCTAAACTAATCTCTACATCACACGATGTGAGCTAAATTGAAGCAAGCTTGTTGTTACCTTTGTTATTTGTTCTGATGCTAATCAATGAAATCATTGTGGAGCATCTCATGCCCAGCACTTGCATAAGAAATTATTTTCAGGACACTGAAAGATTTCAGGTACCTACTTCAACTGTGCAGTACAAAAGTGAGAACCTTCCTGGTAGACATAGTGTTTTGTTATATTCTATTTGTCCAGAGTACTGTTACCATACTGTTACAGATGCATGTATATATTTTAAATAGGCATAGTATTTATTTTACTGATGTTAAGAGCAAAAAGATAAACTAGATTTCAAGGAACTCAGTATTTTAAAAACTGGGACATGACTACAAATGCTCGGTATCTGAAGAAAAAGTTCTTGCTGAACAATTTAAGATTTGTTCTGCACTGTCACTTTGTAGACAAAAGTCATGTTCTCATTTGTCACTTGATTTTATTATATACTTATCTGAAAATAAGTGAAAGGTTTTTTAATCCAAGTTTTAAAATAATTTCAAAACAGCTCTCAATGCAGAGTTTATAGATGACATAGATCCTGATACCAGCATGATGGCTGATCAAGCAAATGCAGTATTTGTAGCAAATAATGTAGTTTATATTTTAATTATCATGTTATAGTAAATAAAACTAATTCTTAAAAGAAAACAAAGCAGTTCATTCATATTAATTGCATCAGTCATCACAATATTTAGCAATGTGTGTAACATTTCAAAATGTAGCTGATCAGCCTACCAAGTTCTTGTCTTTCCACAGCCATAGATAGGGCTCTGCCTCTCCCTAGGATCTTGCTCCTTCAACCAATGGAATACAGGGAATTGAAGAGAACACACAACTGAGCAGAAACCAGATGCAGGGCTCTTCTTTGCTCCATGCAAGCCTGGCAAGCAGACAGGGAAAGACTTCACTAAACGACAATACTGTGGTACTAGCATTTGTCTTAGGTGATTGAATAAAGAAGTCCTGAATATTCACTTCTTATCCAGAAAATAGGTAATTATCTGTAAAATTACATGCACTGTTTACCTTTGGAGAGAAAAACAACGTCAAAGGCAATTGCTTGGAAGAAAGCCAAAATCTGCAAATCAGGTGGTAACTTTAAATTACATGTACTTTAGAAACAGACATTGATAATTTCTGTTCTAAATTTTGACTAGTTACTCTCCTGAATGCTGAAGATTTGTGAGCTAATTCCAAAGTTTTAAGGTACATGGGATAGTAGGGACTTTGCATTGTTTTAATTTAAACAAGTGAAAGTAATTTAGATCATTTTCCCAATGCAATAACCACTTCATCTTTCATGCTACTAAAATGTATGGACTTTATTTATTCTCCCTCTAATATTTCCAGTCTCTGTATAAAAATGGATGCACTTTGTGCACATTTTTTCCCTAAGGGAAATTTGTTTTCACGCTCACCTCCCTTGGCCTGGTGGTCACATTACTTTTGATGCAATGAGATTCTGATATTTTGAGATATTAGGACAGCAGAGGTATTTCTGTTCCAGTCATCATTTTAAATATTAAATACATATAATTTCAGTGGACCTGTGGACACTGAGAAGATTCTATTTTGGTTTACTAGACTGAGGTTGTAATTGTGTTGTTGATTTTGGTTTTTCACATAATCATAGGATGTTAAGGGGTTGGAATGGAATGGAAACAAATTCTCTGAATTGAGAAGAGCACAGTAAATCTTCAAATTGAAAATGTGTACAGAGATATTTTCTGCATTATGTCGTGGAGAAGAATATATAGTCCAGTGAGATGTGAAGAAGAGGTCCAATAAACATCAAGATATTTGCTGTATTATCTTTATCAAGCAGACAGGAAAAGTAAATAGAACTGTCATTTCTTCATTAATTAAATAAGGTAGGACATCCCCTTTCCCTCATAAACACACTGGTTTAAGGTGCTTTATTACCATAGCCCATCTCAAAGTCATTGTTACAGAAAATGCTGTAGTGACTGGACCAGATAAATGAAGAAAAGATACTGAAAAAGGGTACTGGATACTGGTGAAAATTTTTTTATATAGCCATCCTTACTTTTCTTTTGCTTCCCACCAGGGCTATACACAATCTAAATAAACTGATGAGAGTATTCATAGGTTTGCTGTTATCTTGCAAAGGCAGACAAGGTATTGAAAACCTTCCTCAGTGTATTGCAATATGTAAAAATGAATTATTTGAGTATTTTTCATGGAAAATGGAATTGTACTACAAACACCTGGTAAGTATTTTATAGTTACTTCTGATTACTTTGCTAATAGAAACATACTACAATGGATAAGAACATGATGTAATATTTGAGTAGACTATCAGAGGTTAAAAGGAATACTGGAGTCAACAAAATTCCTTTGCTGGCATTTTATGTAGTTGTGAAAAAGAAGAATGGGCTTCAGTTCTTTTCTGAAAGCTTGAACTCCTCTGAAACTGAATTCTGCCGCAATATCTTTGTTTTGTCTGGCTTGACCTCAAGTGGGAAAAAACCCAAAACAAAATGTGTTGTGGTGGGGGCCTTGCAACTTTGAGACTGGACCAGCTGGGGGTGATGTGGTGAGATAATTGAAGGATGGGCTCGATTTAGTGACCCAAAAAATAATGAATTTTAATTTGAAAACAGCAAACAGACAATCCGAATAAAAGTCAGTATAAAGGGCGCACCAAAAAGGCTAGGATCAAGGGGATATAGTAACTTGTATAAACTAAGGTGGGGGTGGAGTCTGAGAGTAAGGGTTTAATAGGACAGGATGATTTGTAAAACATTGCATCAAACATGAACTAATAATAGTAGGGGAAACAGAAAACGTTTTGGTAACATTACCTAAAACTGAACAGAGGGCGGTGTGGGTAATACTCTCCTCTCCATAACTAGGAGTTTTTTCCCCACAGCCTTCTGCCTGGGTTCCTATCAACCCCAACAAAAATAGGCAAATACACCATACAAACAAAAACCAAACCAACCAAATAAAAAACTAAGAAAGAAAAGCCTCTTTCCAAGGAACTTGATGTGAACCATAAACTGCAGTCCAGTTTCAGGTGGTGTAAAATAAAAGAAGATCATACTTCAGTGTTTCAGAAAGCATTTGTGCTCAGAACCAATATCTTTGAAACAAGGATTAGGACCTGTGCCATTTGAAAAGATTAACTGGAAAGAACACCCCATCTCATATTTGAGTTTAAAGTTAAACCCTAGAAAAAGACATTTGCAGTGATAGAAAGGAAGTGGTTGGTTATAAAATAGACTATTGAATTACTTTCCTAACACTTTGTAAATTCACACTGGTTGTATAACATGCACCCTTAAGCACTTAAGAACCATGAAGATAAAATCATGGTCCTTGCTTGCCAAATCTAACATAAATCAGGAAAAACCTTGCAGACTTTTTTCAAAGCTTAAGGAGGAAAGTAAGATTTAATGGAATTTTCCAGTCTTTACACTGACTCAGCAGGAGCTTAATCTCATTGGCCTGAGGTACTGAATGAACTATTCCCCATGGACATTTGATGCATGGGAGAACTTCAGGACATATGTGAGGATGCAAGGAAAGTTCTTGGCCTTTTGTTCAGGAGATTGAATTTTTTCTGTTTTGGTGTCTCAATAGCAGATGACATCAAGCCAATGCTTAGTAATTAAATCTGACTCAACATGAATAAGAAAAGCAGAACTCTGTGAGCTTAGTCATTTGGAAAATGAAGAATGTTCTCTCCACCAAGCTGTAGGCACACATACTACATAATTATCATTTTCCTGCCATTACAGGATTGTTTCAAAGAGTACATTTTCCAGTGCTGTGCTTAATCTGCTCTAAAACCATGAGCAATGGTTATTCTACAACCTACAACAGCATTTTTCTGTGACTGAAAGAACTGTGCTTACATTGCCTTCTATCACTTAAACAAATTTCTGCCCTTGAGTCTTACAAAGAAAATGTTCAAAGGCACAAAAGGCTGCCAGGAATGCAAGCCACAGAAGGTTACCACTGCATTCTAAAAGAGCTGTCCTGTTGGTTACCTCCTGGTGCTCCTCTTCCTTTTGTTCCACTTTAATTCATTAAACATTTTTTTTTCTTTTTTTACCTCAATTTTCTGTCTCAGGTGATGATCAGAGTCAAATACAGTCTGATCTGACTAGTGACATGCAGAGTGATCACCAATTAGATGTCAAGATTGAATATTTTCAGAACATCTTAATTAGCTCATATTTAAAAATGATATTTGAATATAAATTGCAAGTTTCTGTTGTCTTTTATTCCCCTCCTTTCAAGTGTGGAGAAAGGAATTTGTAAAGCTTCAGAAGCTGAGGGAGTTTTATAACTTTTTAGAAGTAATTGAAGTTGTCTGCCATTTTAAAAAGATAGGAAAAGAAACTACAAGCAAAAAAAAATTTTACTCTTTGTACTGATATAACTAATAAAAATAAGAGGAAGATTCACTCTGAGCATGAACTAAAATTGCCCTTTTGGTTGAATATGAATGCACTGTCTTAGAAAATAAAGGACATCCATTTTAGCTGATATTTTTATGGAGGAGAGGATGTAAATTATTAAAAAATTCATTTACTTTTACAACTTTTTAATAAACTTCTCATTGTGATCTATAAAAAAAAATTAAGTAGAAATCAGTTTATATTTGCTGTGAAATTTGAGGTACCTGCTGTTTTTTTCTGACATAATAATAAAAATATAGGCTTCATAAGACCCTAAAATGATCTCTTTTATTATAGTTTGGCAAAGAATAAAAGAGGAATATTCAAGTTGTTTGGTTTGGTTTTAGATAAACAGAGAAACGGAAGAAAATATTTTCTTAATTAGAGAGTTCACGAATTTCTAGTATGAGGAAAATAAACACGATATTCTATTGTGGACAAGACAATTAAAATGAGGGTGATTATACAATCTGTTATAGAAGCTGATATTTTGTTATACTTTGGATTGATTTATTCCATATATTCAGTAGAATTTAGACCTCACCACTAAGGAGAAACTTCATTCACTTCTTTGCACTTGATATCCAATGTTGTTTGAGAAGCACCATCTGTTCTGATTAATGCAGGGTACAGTTGTATCAAGTGTAGTTTGAGAAGTGACTCGTTTTTTTTTTCTTATTCTAAATAAGAATGATGAACTGTGAAAATACCTGAATTAAACTTACCAGCCTGAAATGCAAACAGATTGGTCAGTGACCAAACTCTTATAGGGAAATTAATGCTATTTTCTGTATTAAAAAAATACATAATACCTGGTCTACTCTTTTTTAAATTGATCAAACCCCCAGAACATAGGTCAAGGGAGAATGTATTCCGTAAGAACATAAAGGAATTTTAGTAATTTCTCAAAACTTGTGATACAGATATTTTGGCTTCATCGGTGGAAAATAGTTTACAATTAAATAAAAGTAGTTGACAAATGGAATGAAACCTCAAAAGTAAGATGACTTTTTCAGACATCAATACTTGAACAACTATTATATGCTATTTACTGCTTCTTTATAAGCCAACCTTTGTTCACAATTAAAAGCCTTAAAAGCCATCTGATAAAACATTTCTTCCTAAGAGTTGAAGTGGGGGAAAAAATGCATTTGTTTGTTCTCATTTCTTTGTGGTGTGTTTTTTCTTTTCAAGAAGCAGTCAGTTTTTGAAAAAAATTTTAGGGTTTTATCTAAGTGAGGGGAAATTTTTGTTTGGAAAGAAAGGCTAAAAATGTATGTGCTCATAGTAATAGTCAGCATGCATGCTCCTTTCTAACTTTAGGAAAGATGGAAAATATAGGATAATATAAGAAGATTAAACTGTCATTTAAATTGAAGCATTACTATTATGTCCTTAGGGATGACCTGTGTGGAAATACATATTTTCTGCTTTTAACTCTTAAATAAAGTATTATGTTAAAATTGGTTTGCATTTAGAATGATATCTGCAATTTATTTCAACCAGAACAGATGGCCTGGAATTATGTTAATGTGAACCTGGCTTTTAAATTGCAATGTTGATTGGAATTTCAGCAGTAGACTGATTATTACAAAGAGAATATCAGGGAGAAATAGGCAGCGAAGTCTTAAAAGGGAAGTCAGGAATGTAAAATATAATTTCTCAAATACTATATAAGATATGATACCTAGGATATTGTTTTCATTAAATCCATTCCTATGTTTAATTAATTAAAGATTAAACAACACATTAGATAAGAGTTTTTCTCCATAGTGTTTCAATCATATACTAAAATAAGCAATTGTTTGTACAGAATAAGCTTTGAGGGACAGTTGTCTGTATATCCTAGAATAGTAATATCACCAGTATGGCAATAAAATAGAAATTAGTGTAATGATCACTAAGCAAGGTAAAAATTAAGCAAGTTGACTTCTGACTACTGTTAAATTGCAGTTATAGACTCCACATCTTTTATGACAGGGACTACAGGACATGTGGTAAGTGCACCTTATAAAAACTTTTTTTCATTTTTTAAAATTTTCATTACCTAACAACACAGAATTTATGCAATTTCTGAGGAAGTGATTTTTATTTAAGCACTCTTATTTGCATTAGGCTGTAGTGCATGCCCAGTAGAATGAATAATAAAATGATTGCATGTAGCAAAACCTCAAATCTCAGCTTGTCTTCAGCTGAAGCAAAATGTTAATTTGCCCTCATCCCTCAATTGTAGTAGCTTCTATTAAAGCCAATACTTTTGGACATCAGCTGATTTGACAGCAAGGGCATATATACTTTGCCCAAGCACAGGCATCAGGTGCCATCTGAGATTACACAGAGGCACTGAACAGGTGGGTCTGTAGTGACAGATCTCTCAGAGATCCTGTGTCACATATCCAGCATCACATGGACACAGAGCAAGTGATGGCAGATGTGTTCAGGCAGCTGAAATGAGACAATGACTAATAGGGATAATGATAGGTAACAATAAAAGGACTCAATGTTAATGCAAAGAAGGTGAAAATAGAAAGTAAATTTTTTTGTATTGTTGTTTTCCACCAAGCAAGTGCTAGCTTTCCACAGAGCAACAGACCCCTCTTCTTCCTTCAAACTCAGAGATAAGGGGGAGAGAGGCTAAAATAAGGCATGGGTTACCTATGTGTTTCTATCACAAGTTAGAATGCCTGTGCTCTCTGATACAACAGAAATCCAAGAGCAATCAAAAGGTATTTCAGGGCCCTGGGATGACTGGCAGAAGGATCAGGAGCACAGGCAGTGATTTCCTTGATCCTTCTGGTAACAAGGAATAACACTGATAGGAGTAAGAAGATCCATCAGGTCAATGTGTGGCTCTGAGGTTGGTGTAATTGGAAAAATTGGGGGGTTTTTAGTCATGAGATCATCTACTCAACACCCGGTCTACTGACACCTGATGGGATGCAGCTGAGTCAGAGAGGGAAAGAGTTCTAGCAGAGGAGCTTGTGGGGCTCATTTACAAAGATTTAAATTACTTTGGAAGGGGTAAGGAACAAAACCAGGCTTACCAGTGTTGAGCAACGAGATATTGTGCCAAAACTTGAGAAAAGAGGCTCTAATGAGATCCCTCAACAATCTGCTCCAAGAGGTGTTGGCTACAACATACCAAATCTGAAATGTTTGTACACTAATGCATGCAGCATGGGGAACAAACACACTGAGCTCCAAGTTTTGGGCCAGTCCCAAATGTTTGACATCCTTGGCATGAGTGGGATGATTCCTGTGGCTGAGTGCCCTGTTGGGTGGCCACAGGCTCTTCAGGAGGGATATGCTGGCAGAAGAGGGGGGTTGGCATTACGTGTTCTAGAAGGGTTAGAATGTATGAAGCTCACAGTAGTCAGTGTCACGGTTGAGAGCCTCTGGGTGAGGATCAAGGAGCAAACAAGTAATGTGGATGTCATTGTGGGATTGCACTAAAAGATCACCTGGCCTCTTAGTTGATGAATTGTTGTTTGAGGAAGTAAGGTACGCTTCCAAGTCAACTGTCCTTGTCCTTAATAGGGGACTTCAACTTGCCAGAAATTAACAGGGAGCATCACACAACTGGTACAGTATGGGCCAGAAGATACTTAAAAAACCTTGATGACAGCTTTATACAGCAGATCCCAAGGGAGCTAACTCAGAATGATTTCCTCCTTAAACTATTCCTTGTCAACAGGGCAGAGGGGAGATTGGCGGCCGTCTTGGCCACAGTGACCCTGAAGCCATTGAGTTTAAAATCCCTGTTGACAGTGACAGCAAAACTTCATCTCTGAGTGTGAGGAGACCTGACTTCAGGCTGCTCAGGGAGTAAGTTCCCCTGGGAAAATGTTTTTGCAGGTGCTGGGGTCCATCAGTGTTGATCACTTTAAATATCACATCCTAAGCACACAGGAGCAGGCAAATCCCAGATGTCGGGAGTCAAGCAGGCGAGGCAGAAGTGTTTGGACAATATTCTCAGACACATTGTGTGACTCTTGGGGTCATGTACAGGGCCAACAGTTGATGATCCTTGTGGGTCCTTTCCAGCTCAGCGTATTTTGTGATTCTGTGAAATTATATCAAATTTAAATCTAATCCTAGCATTTTAGCTTTTGCTAAATTTGGATATGTGGAAGCAAGCACAAGATATGTCAGAAAAATACTGAAATTCATCAAGCTATTTGCCAGAGATTCAAACAAAGTGGATCTTCTAAAACTTTATTGAAAAAGCTTGCAAACTCCTGCCATTTACTTGGGAGGCTCAGTATGAAAACTTACCTTAAAAGCAGCAAACTTTTTATATTTATGATTGTAGAAAGAGGCATTTCAGTGGAAGGTAAACCTCAGTGAAGGAAAACAAGTATGTCAGTATATTCTACCCTTCTGTTTCAGGATGTTTTTTAATAAGCATATCTATATTTTAATTACATCCTTAAATAAGAGTATGGAAGGGGAGTTGTGAATTTTGCTCCTGGTTTATTGATAAAATTTTGAGTAGTAATTCCCATAAATACCTTCTGAGCTTACTATTTTACTAAACATCTTTCCTCTTCCTCAAAATGAGTTGATTTATGTACAATTTATGATGAACATCGGCAATTAGATTGTAATGACTCTAATGACACTTTTACCTATCAGAACACACCCTCTTAAACTAGCATGAAGGAAATGGGATATATTCATGATAATTTCTACCTTCCTGAATATTTTTTATTTTTAGCACTAGATCTGTAAGACAGTTTCTCAGTTTGGTACTTAGAGAACTTCCTGTTTTGTAGTTAAACATGTGCATTCCATGCAGCATTTTGTGAATACGAAGGAATGGAATTATTTGCCATACATTTAGTTTCCAAATGGAATTGATTGATGAGATCCTGGCTTGATTTGGGATTAAATCCCACATCCCTCCTGATCTGATCTGAAATGAAATGAGACACCAGTAGCTGTGTGTGTGGCTAACCACAATGTCATTGTACTACACTGGCAGAAGAGTCTTCATTGCTCTGCATGTGGACAGCAAACCCTTCAGTCTATTTAAGTACTATACTATAGTATATATAAGAATAATGGGGATAAAAGTAAAATTCTCTCTTATGTCTATTCTGTCTAAATGGGATGAGTTAACTTTCCCCATAGTGCTGTACCCTGTATCTAGCTAGAAAGGTGGTGAAAACACACAAGTGTCTTGACTATTGCTGAGCACTATTCCCAAAGCATCACAGTCCTCCCTCCAACACCCCTTTGCCCCCAAGCCAGGAAGCTGGGGGTGGGCAGAAGGTTGGGAGGGGACACAGCCAGAAGGGATGACAGAATATCATATGGCATAATAGTAATAATATTAATAGTAATAATAATAAGTAATAAAATCTGAGAGAAAGGAGGCAGAGGAGGGCGTCTGTCATTAAGATATTTGTCTTCTAGAGCAACTACTAAGTGTGCTGAGGCCCTACTCCCCAGGCAGTGGCTGAATGATGGGAAGTAGAGAATAAAACTTTTTGTTTGCTTTCCTTTTTTTGTGTATGTGATCTTTGCTTTTCTTATTGAACTGCCTTTAACTTGACCTATGAGCTCTTTCTTGTATTATTTTCTTCCCACCACCCCCCGTCCTGCTGAGGAAGGGACTGATGGAGCTGCTGTGTGAGTGCCAGGCATCTCTGTTCCTGTTCTTCAGAGGTTCATTATCCTCACTGAAGCATTTCTTGCTGTAATTTTTTACCTTTACCTTTTTTACCTTACCTTTTTACCTTACAACAACATATTTCTATCTCTCCGGGCCCTAAGGATCAGATATTTTTGTTTGTATTTACATTTGTACATCTTCAAATATTTAAAATCGAAAAAAACCAGAAAATAACCAACACAATCACCAGGGATGAACAATGACACCCACAGCTTTTCTGGCAGACTTGTTTCTTAGTCTGACTCAGTCTACCTGTTTTAATTCTGCTTTACCACAAATTAGCCATGCGCCATTTCCTTCTGGAAGGAAGGGAGATAATTCCTAGTTTAGATGTCTTAGCAGGAACTACAAATATAGACAAGAAAAAGAATGTGACCACATAATTGATTTGTAAATGGTTCATCACTAATACAATCTTCCTGAATTTCCATAAATTTCACTCCATGGAATTATGCATGAGAATAAAGTGTACTCATGGACTCATTTACTCATGAATTTATTTGGAGGACTGAACTTGTGGGAAGTCAAAATAGAAACAAAGCGAGGAATAGAAATATCTTAGTGTGCATAATTGCTTTTACTCCCAATTCACTGGCTTAATGTTGGTTTCATAAAAACAATGATGAACTCATTTATTATTATTGTCAATGAGTATTTCTGGAGGATTGTCATCCAGCATTAATTAACTCTGATCATTATTTTAAAGTCTTCATTGTTATTTCTTGTTTTTATTAGCTATTTCTTGCTTTTTCATCATTTTAGATAGAATATTTTTAAAATATTTCTTTGCCTAATTTGAATATCTTCATTGTTGCATTATCATAGCATCAACAGCATCATCATGCTATTGTTCAAGAGAGTAGAATAAACTTCCTTTTTATTGAATGAAAGTGCTTTTATTTGCCCTTTTCATCATGATCGACACAATTTATCATATGTGCATTTTTTTTCTTATAAACATCAATAAACTATAATGCACAAGCTGTCCTATTCATGATCAACATCAGTAAAAGCTCCATAGCTTTCCACATAACAGATTCAATTCCTGCCATGGTAGGAGAAATAGATTTTGGAGCAAGGGGTTAACATTCAGGAACTTTATCCTGGTCTTTAAATACGAGAATAGTCTGTCTCCTGACTGTTACAGACTTGAACTTCCTGGAAGAGAACACCAAGACATGTTCTTTCAAATGAGCTCCACCAGGTTTTACAGCTAGTAGTACCAGGTGTTTATGGACTAATGCACAAAAGATATTCTCTCTTCTGGACTTTAACACGAAGTCTCAAGGATGAATAATTTGCAATTATATTTTTAAGACAGAAGTGCATCTTGGATCAACAGATATTTACATGAGAATTACAAAGAATGTAAGGTCACCTCATAACTAAGTTATCTGAAAATATTAATGACATTTGATATTCAAACTCAAATTCTTAGCAGGCTTTTTTCACTAACAAAACATGGTGAAAAAACCTCCTAGAAAACTAGTGCGTCAGAGGTATGTGCTTTTTTTCCCATGATTTTTTTTTTTTTAATGAGAAGTCTTAAAATAGTAAAATGGTGGGAAAGAATACAGCAGTCTTCTAGATGGACTCCAAGTTGAACTGAGGAAGAAGTCGCACCTCTTACCACTTAGCAACAGGGCAAATTATATGAATAAAAATGAGAATAGTGTAAAGAAGACAGAAACATGCTGTGCACTGCTGAATGATAAACTGGTGGTGACTTGCAAGAAAAGGGTCATATAACAAAATCCTCTACACAATTCTTGGAAGAAAGGTCAGTGGGTTATAGTAGATTTTTTACTTGATTTAATTTCTTAATTTTTGTTTGTTTATTTCTACAGATATGCTTCTTGATTAATCAGCTAGGGGTTAGTATTTGATAATAATTTGATAAAGGACAAGTTCAACTCTTCCACTTACATTATTCTTGATTTTAAATATTGGAATCAACATTCAAAACTCTACTGCCTGAGTTTATTGCTTGCAGTCTGTTTTTAATCTTGGTGACTTAATATGTTGTAGATTTTTGGTTTTCTTGTTAATATATATACAGAAGTTTTCTGTTACTGATATCACTAGAGAGTCAGAATTGGCTTGGACCTGTATATTTGTAGAGAAATAAATAAGGGTGTAACCCAACTGATTCCACAGATATTCTCAGCAAAAAAATTCCTAGTGTATATTGGTGATCAACTTTCCACAAGTTAATATGAGGTTTCTCTGAGATCATGTGTCTTTCATTTTTCAGCAGAAAAAAGAGTTCAGGTGTGTTTCTGCACATTGAATAGTGTATGCTTTATGATAAATAAAATTTATTTTAAAATAAATTCTATTATTTAGAATTTATAACTTTTTTTTTCCTGTTTATGGAAGACATAAATGTGACCATATTCTCTAAACCATTAGAAAGTGCCTGAAGTCATGCTTATCCAGAGAAGTTTGATTTTATTGTATTGACCATTTACTAAATATATTGGCAAATTATGGATAAAGAAAAGTAAGAAAAGACTCCGAGCCTTTAATATAATACTAAAGCTGAATCTTTAAAATAAAAAAACAAAAAAACACCCTGAACTCAACTAATCAAATAAGAACTTGTTAGTTTGAAACTCGCAGCTTCAATCTGCCTGCAGTCAAGATGAAGATATAACCTGCTGGTATAATTGCATGTGTTAGAATGTGCATTTATTTTTGTGAAACACCTTTGAAAATTCTTGTCCTTCCAAATTATATGACCCTACAGTGATATAATAAGTTTAAATAAATGCTTTGGAAGAAGAAATGTCAGATTATGCCTGATGAAT
The DNA here is from genome assembly GCF_001522545.3 of Parus major. Lineage (NCBI taxonomy): Eukaryota > Metazoa > Chordata > Aves > Passeriformes > Paridae > Parus > Parus major. The sequence goes on from NC_031769.1 coordinate 123,625,256, forward strand.
AAAATTTTCAAATGAAATCGAGGTGCTCAGTAAATATGCTACTGCAATCTTCCATTTACATGATATACCTTCATTTCAGCTTACCAACATTTATGTTGTATATCTCATTGTTAAGGTTCTATTTAATAACATAGATTGCTGAGTAAAACAGTACTCTTTTATTGCCCAAGGCAGTTATTTTATTTTTCTTTTAGATAACATGTGATGGCAGATTATGGCAATTTGAAAGCTCTTCTTACCTTTGCAATGTTTACTGAATATCAGTTTGAGTAAAAGCTCACTGCTTTACCCCATCAGGATTTTTGAATAACTAGAAATAGAATGAAGTTTTCAGATTTTTTCCTTTATATTCTGACATATATCTGATTATAACAACCAATAGAGTAACATTTGTCAAATGTTTTAACAAACTGCAGCTATAATAGTTTCCATAGAAACAGGATTGAAAACTAAAATTAACAACAAAGTTTATATGTGTTCTGTAAAAGAAATTGGTAATACTATAGACAGGACATTAAATAAGAAAAAAGACAGAATCCTTTCCCTATTTTGTTCTAGATAGCAATAACCGATAATGGCCTATTTTGTAGTATCATCCATATGTCAAGCTTCATCTTTATATTTGTGTCATCTTCATCTGTTTTTAATTTAAATACATAAAGAGAAAACTTTTTTTGTATCTTTCAAAACCAGAAATATGTAGTTGAGTTCTAAGTAAAAGCACTATGAATATATCAGTCAAGGAGGAGGCATAATGTTCTCTGAAATCAAAGCACCTGATTTGTCGCAGTTGGGGGTAAGATTGCTGTGCAAAGAAAAGAGATTTTTGACCTGTGAAAAGAATAACATTAATTTTCTTTTTCTATTATAGGCAGAGATACTTCTCCTTGAGAATGTGAAAACACTAAGATTATATCTTGACATAATGTATTTCCATACCTGTTTTAAAATTAAAGATTTGAGGGACTCTCACATTGCTAGGGGAAAAAAAGGAATACTTTCTTTTGTAACTTGAGTACAATAAAGATCTGGTTATAAAACATTGGTAAATCCTTTGTGGGATTTAATTTTTGACTTTTAATTAGAGAACATTGTGTTTGAAATGCACAAAGTACATTAGGAAACCTTCAGACCTTCTACTTTATTGAAACTGGATGTCTGATATTGCAAATTTGTAGTATAGCTTTATTGCTATGAGTAATTTATTAATTTGGTGAGTGTTATATTAATTAAATATGTATGTAAATCTTTTTGGAACACCATAAAACCTTCCTCATTTAAACATGACATTTTTCCAGAGTTAAAATTTTGAGATTATTTAGATTCTTGGACTATTAAAAAATGAGCTGTGGAATTTTATTGTATTTTAGACCAACACAGAGATGCATCTTCTCTGTGACTTCCCCAGCTTCCAGGTGCCTTTGCACAATAGATATGGGAATCTGCAAGTGGAACTACACAAAAAAGAGGTTCATCTGTGTTGGAGGTGTTCTGAGATTATGTCAAACCCTGTGTCAAACTGCTTCCATCAAGAAAAAATGATGTGAGATGCCCTTCTGAAGGGAAAAGACACAATATGCAATAGCCTACCCCTCAGGGCAGTTTGCTGCATCCCTGGGGCCTGGGTTATACAAAAATTCCCACCTTTGTACAGCCCTTAGATTATCCTGCATTATATTGATTTTCAGGTGGTCAGCAATGAGATAGTAACAAGTCAGAGGACAAGTGTGAATTCCAAAACTGGTGTTACTGGTAGAACATACATGTGGCGCTCAGGGACACTGTTTAGTGTTCAGTTTGGCAGTGTTGGGTTAATGGTTGGGCTCAATGATCACAGAGGTCATTTCTAACCTAAATGATTGTATAATTTTACAGTTCTATGATTTTTAACAGATGGTAAATTTAGAAAACATTCTTTAAGCACACAAGCCTTACTGATCTCACATCTGATATTTGATACAAGAGCACAGTCTTATCATAAGCAGAAGGATACAGCATGAAGAATTCAAACTATGTTTTTCACAAGACAGTGAGATAACTCTGTTGGTCACAGAACAGAATTGAATTGGCTTTTATTCTGGTTTGCATCTCTTGTTCCTGAAGTAAAATGTTTTTGCTTTGAGTTAAATGCATACTTGTGGTGAAATGTTTCTGTGTAAAAAGGCAGTTGTGGGAGATCTACTTTTGCCTTTAAAAACAGTTTTGTGCAAAATCTTCAGATAATTCTACTGTTTTATGGTTTGATTTTTTATGATCTTTCAATATTTTATTCTGTAATGTGAATTTATGGCTTCACAGCTGTAGATTTTTCTTTCCAAAATACTGAAAATTTTATATAAGGAACTGAGAGTTTTATGTTAGGGAAGGAGTCTAAACAAGTTACCAAAAGACTAAACAGGTAATTAGTATTGAAATATGTTTGCCTACTGCCATTTGCATATGCAAATTTAAGAGGGGAATAAAAATAAATTAAAAACACCTTGTCTTTAATTTAGTTTTAAGTTATGTTTATTCTGAAGAATTTTTTCAGTATTTCAGCAGAACCAGGAAAAACTTCTTCATCCACTGGATAAAAAAATTGAGATTTGTTTAGAACTTTATTTGAACATCTAAAAAATGCAAAGAAAAATCCTGGTTTCTGAAATGCATAATATTTTGGTGTCAGCTGAATGTGTGATATTTACAGCTTTCACTCCATCAGATATTTGTAACAAATATGATTGTTCTTCAGGAAAAATTTCTAGGAACCTTTTTTATTGTAGAGCATGGTGATGTCAGATGCTATCCAGCCTTAATGACCATGAGATGTACCATACAGGCAGGGTTAGTGCAGATAAATATATTCACCTGCCTTCATTTTAGGGGTAATCATGGCTACTTTTCTTTTGGGAATTTCTGTGGTACTATTTGTAACTGCTGGTTTGCTGTATTATTACAGTATTTTCTCCTGAGGAGACTAGCAAGACTAGGAAGTCTAGTAAGCATTTTTGGAGAGTTAATATTCTAGAATCTCACAGTACATCCTAACTATAAGAACAGGTTTCAAATTTTTTTTTTTCAGCTTGAAAATGTACCAGTTCTTCCCTCTTGTCAGCAGACATCTGGCAGCTGTTTTTGTCTCGTCCCCATGAAAGATAAACAAAATGTTTAATGTCATGTTTCCTGTATTTAGAAACAAAAGTAAAGACAAATACTTGTCTTTACTTTTTAAATTGCATTCAAGTTTCAAATTATTTTCATATTCAGCAACACTAGGGTTTCTTTTCCCCAGTATCATTTGCTGCTTGACTACATGGATTTTGTTCCAAGTACATTTGAAATTTAATTCTTGTCTCTTTTCACACAAGCACCTATGTTCATTGTTTGTTCTTCAGGGCTATTGTGGATTAATGCTGTGGAAAAATTGAAGAGAGGTTTATTTCCTATTGCAAAACATGAGTTTCTTGAGTATATTGGTGCTTTAATCTTCAGAAGGACTGGAACAGCTATGTCAGTCTGTCTATTATTCTAGTCATTATCTAAATTCTATTCTTGATGTTTCTAAGGGCATCACCATCACGACTCATCACCCACACACAGATGCACACACACACACACACACACAGATTCTAAATTCCTACATGGACTGGATCCTCTTAAAAGTATTTTCCGACCTAAATATTTCTATGATTCTTTGTAATTGTAAATTTCAGCAACTCCAGTACTGTGCAAGAACTATTTTACAGGAACAAAAGAACTCTCCTATTTTAATGACTACTTAATTCTAGTCTCCATGGAAATATTTGGAAGGAAAAAACTCTAAATAACTGCCACTGGCTACTTAAAGGTAATGGAAAATGTCATGCGTGAAATTATAAAATGGACAGAAGCAGTTACAAAACTGACAAAATGACTAAAATGAGTTATTTGAAATAACATGCAAACCATGTTTTAGAGAGCAAAAAATTAAGAAAAAAGGGGAAATTTTTTCTATAAACATTTTGTAGCACAAAAAGGTGATAGACAAAAAGCAAAGGGGGAGTCATTTGTGCTACATAACTTTTAACAATCAAATGTCACCATTTAAAAAAAACCTGAAGGTTTAGTTTGAAAATACCTCTTTATTAGCTTTTTAAAGGAAATGTATACCTGTCTTTTGTTTTTCTGTTAAAAGATGTTTTTTATTTAATGATATTTTTGATTGAAGAAGGAATCTGAAAAGTACACAACAGTATTAATAATTATACAGAATTGTCTTATGCTGTGCTACACCTACAAGGAGAGCCTGCTCCCCTCTTGCTACTCACTACTCATTTGTGTTCAAATATCTGAAAATGTAAGAGCTGCCATACTGCTAGACTTTGCCTATCTGAATTTCAGTGATCATATGGATAAACGATTAAACATCTCTTATATAGATGTTAAAAACCAGAATAGTCTCACCAAGTAAAAGCATTGCATAGCATCAAGGATCAAAGCAAGGTCCAGCCAGCTGAGGCCAAACTCCACTGCTAAGAGGAACAGTGTAAGAATGTCTCAAAGAAATGCAAGGTAAGGTTTGCTCTGCTGCATGCAGAGTGAGAGTCAGGGACCCTCACAGGACCAGATCTACAAAGCTGATGAAGCATCTATGCAGTAACTTAGATTAGCTCTGTTTTGTATGTGGTGTGACCACTGTTAATACTGATTTAATAAAGACATTCTAGTTTGACTTACATTCACCACAGAAGTTTTAATGTATATGTCAAAGATCTTACTCTTCAATAATTATTTGGAAAAGCATTTGGTATACTATTACTTACCAGAAGCTGTAAAAAAACACACCTTGGTAGATTTATAAGAGGATCCCCCTGATGATGGTTTTCAAGAGGAAACCATCATTTCAAATGAGTTTTAAATTGCTACAATGCTAGCTTGTTTGTTTGTTTGTTTGCTTGTTTGTTTGTTTTCTTTCATTTAGATATTTTGCTGATGAAATGAAGTTATTGTGGATTTTTTTATACTATAAATACTTCTTTCTTTGTTTGATTGCTTTAACTCCTGACAGCTGTCCATAGAGTTTTGAGTTTCTTAAGTGTAAAAAGCCCAATCACACTGCATAAGGTTAATATAGCTGGTAGCTCCAGATATTTGTAGAGATGAGAACACCAAAATCAACCTTTTGAAAAAGCATAACATTTTCTTCTTGGTGAAATATTTTTCAGAATACAATGACTTTTAGTAAGACTTTATTTTTAAAACCATCAGCCAATACAAATTTGCCTAGAACAGTGAAGTGATGCTACTGAGCAAATTTAGTTTCAGTTGTTTCTCATTATAATAGACAGTCCACCTCTAGTGAAACTGTTATGGGAAGATGGATCCTGTGAACCATCACCTGAGCCAGTAGCGAGGGTGAGCTCCAAAGGTGCAGATGTCAGTGTGCACACAAACCTGCACACAGACATGACCAGACACACTAATCAGCACAACAGGATACAGTGCTTTTACCAGCACCCAGGTAAGCACCAACAACACTCTCATAACATGTGAGCATAAAAGGCCTAATCCTATTTTCACCTGGTTGGGATGGAGGTTCACTACTGGCACACAAACAGATCTCCCCCATACACAGGCACACCCCCATTTCTTGGCATTAATATTTGCTCTAAGACTGCCAAATACTCATCATGAGATCCTAGGCTCAGTCTTTGCATTAGTCCTAGGATGAGAGCTCAGTTTGAGAAAATGTGGGTCTCCTTCTACCCATGCAGAGTCCAACTTCAATTGTGAATCATTGTCTTAGGCTGCAATGCAAGATGTAACCAGGAGTATGTATTCTATTACCAGCTGTTAAAACCAGGTGGGGCAGTGTTCTTTATCTCCTCCACGACCCATCCTCCATCCAGGGGGAAATCTTCTATTAATGGGCCACTGAGTCTCACTGCATGACTGATAAAATTACATCATCCCATTGGGAGATGCTCCACCCAGGGGGAGGAACCAAGCATTCCTACCTGGATATAATCTGAGACTTATAACACCACAGCAGCCCTTCTCCACTGGATTCCCAGAGGAGAGACAAGACCCATCTACACCACCACTGAACCTTCAGAGGAAAACTGCACCCTTCTACAGGATCACTGCTTCAACAGAACCACATCTGTCACTCCAGGACTGCAGCCACCATTTAATCAGACTGCTGCCAACACCCTGACCACCAGGGTGTCAGGTTGTGTTCTGACTCTGTCAGTGGTTTGTTGGGTTTTTTTGTACCACTGCAGTTTTATTTTAATTTTCCTAGTAAAGAACTCTTAATCCTATTCCCATATCTTTGCCTCAGAGCAGCTTGATTTCTAAAGTATAATAATTCAGATGGGGGGAGGGTTTACTATTTTCGATTTGAAGGGAAGTTCCTACCTTCCTTAGCAGACACCTGTCTTTTCAAACCAAGTCAATCACGTACCCTCCAAACACAGAGGGCACAAAGTAAGGTTAGATAGAAAGAACTAAAAAAGTTTAACAAGAAGGCAGAACAAAAATCTTGGTGAGGCCATAGCTTTTGAGAGACAAGCGTACTGACTGCAGCTTGTTGAAATTGTATTAACCCCTTTTACCCTTCCATTTCCACTCCACTTTTCCAGATTTGTTAAGCTACATTCAATTTGATCCTTCCTTTTCACATCTTCTTTGGAGACAAAATAAGATTAAAAGGCTCACTGGTCTAGATAAGAAAGGAAATACCTTTCTAAGTACCAACATAAGCAAAACAGACTACTGAGTACCACACAGCTGCTCACTCACTCCCTCCCCCGCTCATCCCCCAAGGGGACAAGAAACGGAGATAAAAGGTAAAACTTGTGGGTTGACATAAGAACAATTTATTAATTGAAACAAATGGTGATGAAGATGATGATGATTTTAAGGGAAGGAAGATGGTATGACAGAACCCCTGTCTAACCCTACACAATGATCAGAACTCTTCTGGGTAACTTCCCTAGTCTATATATTGGATATAATATTCTGTGTTATGGAATATCCCTTTGGCTAGTTTGGATTACCTGTCCTGGCAATGATCCCATGCTCCTAGCTTTCTCTGCAGCTCCTCACTAGCAGATCATGGGAAAGTGAAAAGTCCTTGAATTAGGGTAAATGCTACTTAGCAACAACAAATACATCCATGTGTTATCTATTTTATTCTGACTCTGAATACAAAAACAACTTAGCTACAAAGAAAATTAACTATTTCCCTTCTGACACTGGGACAGGTAGTAAGAGCCTTGTGGGGCTGAGACTCTCCTCATCTGTCTATTGCCAAATGAACAAATGTTTACAGTTACATATCCCAACAGGCAATATCAGAAATCATTGCTTTAATTTTAGGATAAAGTTTCATAAATGTGTTACAGTTGTGATATTATTATTACTACTATTATTATCAACACTTTTCTCCTTTCTGTATATTTTTAAATAAGCAAGCCCCTTGGAGTTAGTTTAAGGGAGAAAAAAAAAATACTGCTGACATTGAGAAAAGGATCTCTACAATTTTGTATGTCTAACCTCTGGTGAATGTTAGGGTTTCCAAAGGGAAGAATTAGCATGTTCTGCTGTGAGTCCTACATGAAGAGGCATGCAGCTGCAATTCAACTGTCTGGTATAGAATTCTACATTCAAACCTGCAAACAGAATGCAAATTTAAATTAACCACTGTAAAACACAGCAAACTTAAATCCCATTGTAAATTGATTTTGATCTGGGTAAGGATTGGACTTTTGATGAAATTTCCCTGTCTGTCTCCCCAATTCAATAAATTGAATTGCCATCATATTTGAAATATGAACTTGATTGTGTGCTCTGTTTGTTTAATAAGGGGAATATTTTATGATTTGTAGTTGCTTCTCAAAACTTTCAACACAATTTCAGAAGAATGTACATTTTTCTCTGGGTTTTTTCATTGCATTCAATAAATATTCCATAATTTAATTCTTTATTCTATATAATTCTTGAAAAAGATCTTGACATCCCTTCTAATAGGAATCATCTATAATCATCTATTGCAGGAATAACTTAATTTTATGTGACTGTAGGATTGCAACCAAGATCATCACAACTGTAGATACTAGAGAATGTGTTTTTCTGGTGTGTTCTGATGCTGACACTCAAAATCATTAATTTTCAAATCAGATAAGGTGTTAGAGGGTATGTTTTCACAAGCAGTGATATTTAGTGGAAACGTTGCTGAATACCACAGATTAAAATCAAGCTGTTGCTGTTTACATGAATGTAAGTAAGTTTGAGGCTATATTTGTGTGCCCTTCTTTAGCTAACAGAAACCATAGATTTGTTGATAGAGTCCTTAAAGATTTTTATTTAGGCAACAGTGGAAGCATCTTGTGTAAACCTCTTCAGAGAGGACAAAGCTACAGAAGAAATTGTAAAACTTGAACAAAATTCCTGCTTTCCTCTTTTAATTATAAAAAATAACATTTTTTTTTAGGCATACAATAATTTGTAACATCAGCAGTTATTTTTCTGAAATGCAGAGGGAGAAGGTATTTCCACTTTGTTGTGATTTTTCTTTTTCCAAACATCTCTATGGGGAAAAGAAGAAGTTTAAATTCTTCTGAAAGCATTATTTAGTTTGTTCATTACTGATTTTGTTCACTTTTCCAATTGCTTATGTCCAGATAGGCAGGCCACATCTACACTGTTATAAATTTGATGATTCACAGTTATAGCCAAATGGTGCTTCAAAGGAGGATAGCAAAAGGCCAGACACCACAGTTTTATGTGCTACAGGAACAGTATGTAGATCCATCTGTATCAAATAAATACAGGGTTTTTATAAGGCTATTGGTTCTTCCATATGCTTGCTTCAATATGCATTTACCTGAATAATATACAACTTGGGTGTGTGTGACAGCTTGTTTATGTATGTGTGTTAGTTCTTCCTACTTTCAACAAAAAAGGAGCAGTTTAATCAGGAAACTTTGCAGCTGGAGTTAATTCCATTCTGCTCATGTTGCAACAAATCTCTGGTTCTAAACAAGAATCATAGCAAATGCTGACAATATTAAAATTGTATCTTATTTCTCTACAAGAAAGGCAATAGGACAGGACAGGACAGGTTCTGAGCATTTCCTGTAATTGCAGAACAACCTATGTTCCTGAAATTTAAGAAGCAGAGCTTTTCACTGAGTTACAATGCCAATAGTAGTGATGTTAGTATATATTTTTTCAGTGACAAAAGACATCTTCCTCTTAAATGTTTGTTAAAGAAAACTGGAGGCACAGAGACTATCAATAAACTCTTTCAGCTACAGTCTGAAGAAAATAAGGTCTTCAGTGCATTAAGTTCTTATACATTTGAACATTCTGTTTTCCTTCTGTTTTCTCAATCAAGATATGCTTAGCCAAATTCTCAGGGGATTACTCTGAAGTAAAATGTCACAAAGTAGAAAAACAAGTGAAAATGCTCTTAATGAAATGGAAGTCGTGGTCACCATGTAACTGGGTTTCTGAGTTTGTGGGAAAAGAAGAACTTTTATGTTGACATTTATACCACAAAATGCAATGAAGGATTTACAGTAAACCAGGCTGACTTAAAATGTATTTAAAATGAATTATGATTTAAAAACTAATTGTAACTATTTTAATTAATTTTATGCCAATCATTTTATACTGTAATTGCCAAATCAGAACAGAAAATGATAAAAATATTCTAACTCATTTTACATAATATTTTTTTATGGACGTGAAACTTGTTAATATGGAATATTATGTGGCTGGATATGTCAGAATATGAAAATGTTATAAAATTCCAAACCCTTAAAAGTTCTACCATGCTTGTGAATTAGCTACAATTGACATTCAGCATACTTTTCACAAATATGAATCTGATTTGAATTGCTAATTATATTTCAATTGTACTCCATTCTAATTCAATTATTAATGCAAACAAAAAATGATTACTTAAGAATTGCATATTTCAGAGATTAGCTGGTCAAATATATCCAGTAATATACTCATATTCATAATAAGTGACACAATAAACTGTTATTTAATTTGGCACATACTTTCTTCAACTTCTTTCTTCTTTATCTAAATCAATATTATCTTTAAAACTGTTGCAGTTAGATGAGAGTGTTAGTGTTGTGTATTTGATGTGATCTGCCCTACTCTTAACAGAAAAAAGGATATCACAGATTACCCATTTGTTTATTCTTGGAAAAAAAGAACTTTCTTTCCAGCTTCATTTTTGTAGTCATTATCTAAAATCTGCATTTCCTGGATTCCTTATCTAAGCTGAGAAATAAACTGCTGATTTTAAACTGTGAGGTATACAAGATTTTAAAGAAACACTGCATTTTAGGTATTTTAAACCTTTTAAATAACAATTTTTGATATTTCACATCAAAATAAAGCCATTTTAGAGTACGACAATGAAGCCTTGTGGGAAGTGGCTTCACAATAAAACCAATAGTATCTGTCATTTCCAATAATTAAGATTTCTGCTCAGGTTTGATGGGTTCTACTCATTGCTACCAGAAGTGAGGACCAGTTTTGTTCCCATACATTCTTTTTTTGTTCCCATTTTTCAAGTGTGTGTGAAATTTTACTGACTTAAAAATCAGCGCTAGCCTGGTGTTCTTTAATAACTGCACAGAAGTATAGTTTATCACAGAAAGGTCTATAATGACTAAAGTCATTACATTCACACTTTGCTAATAATTTTAGATATATCACTTCTATTTAATAATTCAAACAAAATGTGCCAAATAGTGATATTTTAGAGACTGCATTTTCAGCTTTATCTGCAACACTCTGGTTTAGGCAACCAGTAGCTTCCAGGAAGTACAATGAATATTAATTAAGTTTTCAGCTTGTGCTGAGACTTTCAATATGTTCTATGTTTTGGTGAGGTATCAGACTAGTGCATTTATCCTCAATTAGCAGAAATGTCAGCTGGTGGATAAAATAAGTATAATCTGATGCTAATCAAAATTTAATAATGCCTCCTTATTACAAAGGATTTTCAGTAGGGAACAGAAATTCACCAATAAGGTTGCTCAGCAAGAAAGTACTTTTGATTAGAGAGAGTGATTTGCGTATTATGCAAAATAAACTTAAGGGTCAGCAGATTAACATACCATTCAAATGCCTTACTGTGCTTTTTCAATGCTACAGAAGCTTCAAAATCTCACTGGGAATTTAAAGGTACAGAAATTATACAAAAACACAAAGCAAAACACTTCATATTTTAAGGACACTTTTGTGTATTTGCTTGGGGTTTTTGTTTGTTTTATCAAGTGTTAGTGTAATATAGCATCCTGGGAGTCCCCTGCTGAACTGACTCCAGTTTATCAGTGCCTTTTCTGTCCTGAGGGTCCAAAGCTGGATGCAATATTTTAGATAAGCCCCTACTGAATGCAGAGTAAATGAGACAGACACTTTGCCCAGCTGTGTTCATACAGCCCAGGATATTGTTGGTCTGTACATTGTGCTGCTGCCTCATGTTCAACCTGCTGCCTACCAGAACATCAGGGCCTTTTCCACACAGTCCCTTCACAGACAGCATAAAATGAAATAATTAGAAATTAATGTATCTGTGGTAGTCAAGCCAAGCAATTGCTTTTACATTTTGTTAGGTTTATGTATCAGGTAACCCTGTTTCATACATGGCTAAGAAATACCTAATATTTCAGTTTAAAGAATAGTGTAGAAGTTTGAAAAAGGTGTATGCTGAGCAGCTCTCCTTTCTTGTGTAAAGTATCTTTTTTCCATGATATGAAAATGTGAAGTATACCTAAATTAGTAATTTTGCACAATAAAATTTCTATTCATACACTTCAACCCTACTCATTAACTCCAATGACATTTGGAAAAAAGTTCCAAAGCTAACATAAAGCAAAGAGAAAAACAATTTAAAAATTAATTCAATGTTAGGAAAATTTAAGGGGTAGTGCAACTCATGCAATGGAATTTTGAATTCAGAAAGAATATTTTGCATGCAAGAATAAAATCTAAAGCAACTTTGTTCCTTTAAACTATAAGCAAAACATTTAGTGTTTTGTCTCCTGAGAATTATTTTTTGGTTTTTTTTTCATACCTGAGAACACCTTCTTTATTAACTGGATAATGACAATGATGAAATATTTACAAAACACACGAATGTTTAGGATACATTTTGAAATCACTGTAGTACTGTTTTCATTTAAAAAATCTTGAAGAAAAATCTTCAGTCTCTACTGAAAAGCAATAAATTGCTGCTGTATTTACCCTTAGTCAAGAATCACTTATATACAAGGGAAAATTGTCTGTTTAGATATTTGTATGGCATTTTAAATGTAAAATTTATTGTAGTCAAAGTGTTGAATAAGAATGGAAGTTATACTCCTTACTGAGTAATGTTAATGTTAAACATTCATCACAAAGGGGATTTTCATTTTTCTAATAAACAAAAGATTGCTTACTAGGTAGTTCCATGGAGATGACTGACAGTATATTTAGGGAAACAGACTCTCTTGAGATAGCTCTTAAATAAATTAAAGGAGGTTCTTTTCTGGATTTTTTTTATCCTTAAGTGCAAAAGAGAAGGAGTTTGGGGAAAAAAACCCAGTAAATTAGACCATATCTTTTAGAAGGTTTTGAAAGGAATTCCTGTAGGAGCTGAAGAGCTCTTAGAAGTGAAGAAAAAAAACTGAATACTTGATTGCCAACCAACCAAAAAGGAACAGAAAGTAAATTGAGTAGTGCAAAACTGCTGAAAAAGATTTACCATACCTTTTAAAATGTGTTTTTTTATGATCTTTTCTACATGGTGTCAGTTTTAAATAGCACAAGTTAATATTTTTATTTGAATGTTTAGTGATCTATTCCTCTGTGTATTTTTTGTCCCTTTCTCTAAGCCTCTGCAGTACTGTTTGGCCACGTAGAAATACAGATGACATCTCTCTTTCTAACTGTACTTCTCTTTCCATGACTCATTTCTCACTAAATCTGTTCTGTCCAACATATCACAATAGCTCATCATGATGATTAATTCAAATATGTTCCAAAAATATCCTTTGATGCAAAAAGTATTAAAGCATCAATCAGTCAGCCTCTAATTGTGATTTATTAACCTTCCAGTAAATTCGGTGATTTTCAATTCTCATTTTCTTTTTCTGCCATGAACTAACTGCTAGAGATATGGTCTCTGAAAGAAAAATATGTCTAATTTGCCTTTTTATTCAGTGGGCACATATGTTTAATGGCTTCTACTATAAGTGGGATATCTGAAAATATGATTCTTTAACTTCCTCTGAAGAAACACAAATATAAATTCGCAAATCTTTGTACTTTTTTAAAAAATATGTTTTCAAATGAGCTTATTCATGAAAAGAATATGGGCAAGTCCTTTTGTTTTACTTCACTAGGAATGTTGTGTAAATTCACAGAAGATTCCATTTTGATTTTTCTGTTTGAAATTAATTTTGAAGTGCTGGTTCTACTGAAAAATCCTGCTGGTTTAGGCTGGTTGAGGCATGTATGGGTTCCACGACATAATATTTCAAAACAATGTTTGGCTGACCTAAGCCAAAGAAATATCTGAGACTCAATGGGAGTAGAGATTAATTTACTGCAATGAATCTGCTGTCTTTATAGAAGTATCCAAATGTGTTAAATGCACTAAAAATGCTTCTACCTGTTAGTGCCACTGATTTGAATTCTAAACGTTGTAGAGCTTCAGTACCAATTCTTTGTTTCTCTGAAACTGAAGACAGAAATACAACTCACAGGGAGAAATTCACTTATCTAAGCACAGGTGGGGAGTGCTAGGAGAGGTATTTTAAAGCTTCTGAGCTGACAGAGGAACAGATACAGCCCAAGCCTGCAAGAGATGTGCATGCTTCTGCAGGAGGAGCCAGAGCCTGAACTATTTACCTCCTGGAACCTCAAAAGGCACTGGGCACATCTGCTTGCTCAAGTAAATTTAATCCACAGTCTTTATGCATGGCAGTATTTTACTCTGGTAAGAGCAGGTGGCATTAATAATCAGCATATATATTTAGTTCCCACCTCCTTTAAGAAAAAGGAGAAGAAAACCTAACACAGATATCACTATAAAAGTGTTTTTCTGCTATTTACAATCCAAAGGTGTATCCAATATTTTTTTTTTTTTCCTTTATTGATCTCCCATTTTGCCAAGTGTTAGCTAATTTTAAGGCATGGATTTCAGGCTCATGTTAGAGATGAAACTGATAGCAACTGTTATATAAGTTTCCAAAAGAGATCTTTGATTAAATTCGTCTCATTTATTATGTAAAAGATGCTGAAAAGGAAAACTATTATCTAACTATAATACAGTACTAATCTTTCAGAAATTAAAGGTCTGATCTAATTCACAAAGAAATCAGTTTAAAGGTGCCCACAGAGTTGAATAAGACTTGAGCAAACCCTGGAGATGATAGGAATAAAATTAATAACATTGTGAAATAGCAAATAAATCCCCCTTTGTTCTAATTGTATTTTAATTGTGACAGACTTTTTTGTAATGCTAATGAAGTGACTAGCAAAATATGGAAATTTGCATTTCAGCTGATAAAAATTGCCTGGTTTACTAAGAAGGAAAAGATTTTTTATTAACTTTTATGAAATATCATCTTATTTTCTAAAGTGAGTGTTTATGTGTGTACATATATACACAAAAATATATTAAAAACACCCTAACAACATATAAATAAATAAATAAGTTTAGGACTTCTCTTTCACTGACAGTACTAAAAGCTAATTATTATACACATCATTCATTAATCAGATGGGGTTTATGTGTCTCAGTAAAATTCCATGAGAAAGTGACAGAGACAGATAAGAGACAACCTGATCAAATACCCTTGAGTGTAAGTGCAGATAAATTGTGTTTCAACTCACAACCAATATGGTAGTTAGAGAGAAGTTGTTCAACATTCAATTTTTCAAACAAAAGGTCAAAAATATTGTGTAACATATTGTAGGATTTCAGCTTAGAAGTTCCTCACTTGAAAAAGTTAATGTTATTTATACCTGTTGTCTATATTCTATATTTATCCCACCTTATCTGAGGCATGCAACTGAGGTGTCTAGGACAAAGATTTAAATGCTCTGATATCCTTTAAAATGTGACTTAGCAAATCTTAAATATTTAAAATTAGACCTTAAGTTGATTGTGTAAATTATGTTGATAATATCTCAGAGTATTCAAAGTAAAGACTAGAAAACACCATTGGTATTATTCATTTTACTGAGAATTAGTAGTATGATGTATTTATGTAGTTTCCATGAAATTGAAAGTTGATGAAAGACTTTTGGATCCTCTCAGTTGAATTAGATTTTGAATGATTTTTAATCAGTTTGATGCTGAGAAAAGACGTAACAAGAGTAAGACTGAAATGAACTAGATGACTTTTTGATGATTTCTAGGAAAGCTGTAGTACCCTGCTGGTGCATTTCACTCTTTTCTAACTACTTTCATTTGAAGTGTACCTAAGGATACCTAACACACTGTAACATTGTAGAGTGTTTTATCATAGAAACAGGATGTAAGTTCCTTTTAACCGTGTCCATATTTGTATTTTCACACTTTGCACAAGAACCATGTTCATCAGAGGAGAAAGGTGATATACCTCTTGAAGAAAAAGGTTTTCAAATGAAATTAAATCTTGGTTACTATATGCCTTTTTCTTATATTATTCTTCTTTCTTACATTATAAGAAATTCACTGTGCATGGAGTAAGTAGAGAGGTTAAAAGCATCTTAATCCACCTCCTAATAGGAAATCTAATTAAATTTGAAAAATGTTTGAAAAAAAGTTGTTTGGAAAAAAGTTAACCCTAATAATGATCAAAAAAAAGCATTTATTATAAAGTGACTCTTGGCTCTCTTCAAACACAACATTCAGACACTGAATTGTGATTTAACTAGCATTTTCATTACCATGGTTGCCTATGAAGGCAGATTACGTAAGTATGGGTAAAGTACAGAATTTTAATTCTTGCATATGTAGGTGTTAAAGCTTCCTTAGAATCAGATTTCCATAATTATACATATAATGGTTATAGAACTGTCTCTTACTAGATCGAGTGGGTGGGCAAAAAACAACCTTTCAGGCACACAAAAGCTTATTAAGATTAGATAGGGTTTTTGTGGATACATGAAACGTTGTTAAAGGGCAAGTGAGATTTTCCTGTTTCTCTAGTCCCAGTGCAAGGGCAGAGATCTCAGACAGTGTGCAGCCCTGGGCCATGGAGCTGCTCTAAGTAGCTGTGGAAGGAGGGCCTGTGAAGCTGTCAAAATGAATGAAGCATACAAGGTGAAGGATAAGGGTGTAAATAACACAAGTGCAAAACAAAGTCAGTTCCTCACAAATAAGGAAGAATAATGTAGGGATTTTTTTTGCTTAGGATCAAGTAACACTACGTAGTAGAAATAACCCAACCAGCCATATAAGCATAATTTCAGGCATAAAAGTTATTTTTGAAGTAAATTTTGAAGTTCTAGTCCTTAAGGACTAGGTTTGGTATGGCTGTAAGAGCTCATGGCTCACATGGCTACAACCCACAAGACTCTGTCTTAGCTTTTTGTTTATTTTTTTTCTTGACAGTATAGAGTAGATAGAGACTTCTTGCTAAATATAATATGTAATAACAACAGTTGCAAAGCAAAAGACCCCAAACAGCCAAATGCTTTTGCAAGTCCTGGAAATCTTTAAATTTTATGCAGTATTGTGCCAGACTGCTCAGTTTCTCAATCTGGTCCTGGAGAAGAGAAGGCTTCAGGGTGACATAAATGCAGCCTTCAGGTCACAGGGAGCCTACAAGAAAAATGGAGAGGGAATTTTACAAGTGTATACACTTTTTTACAAGTGGGAGAATGACTTTGAAGTGAGAGTATGTTGAGATTAGATATCAGGAAGAAAATCTTCACTGTGAAAATGGTGAGGCACATGGAACACAGTGCTGGGAGATATTCTGGATGCACCATCCCATATTTAAGATTAGGTTGGGTGGGGCTTTGAGCAACTTGGTCTAGTGAAAATTGTCCCTGCTCATGCCATAGGTTAGACCTGGGTAATATTTAAGATTCCTTTCCAACTCAAGCCATTCTGCAATTAATTAGATTAATTTTGAATATATTTTGCAATGTTTTATTTCAAAAATGATAATGAGGAGGAAATGAGGAGAAAAGAACCATGTTTTTATTTTTATTATTTTTAAATATAGAGCAATAAATACATTTCCTTAATGATTAGCAATGTTGAAGGGAAAATGTAAATCTGTAACAAACATATGGTTAGTATTTGCAATCATATATGCAAACTACACATATATAATTTCCATATGTTTTTAGAAATAACAAGTTATGTGGTACTTGTGTTGATTTGAAGTTTTGCACAAACCCAGAAGCAAAAAGGTTCATTTGCTGGTCTTGCAAGCATTGCTATGGATAAATTAATTTAGAAAAGGTAATGTGAAGGAGTTAATCATTGTACCAATAGTATGGACAAAAGGTGAGTACATTAAAAAGTCATTACAATTATATATAACTGTATATATAACTATATTTATATATATATTAACCACTCACAGGGTTTATTTAATGCTTTTTTTTTTCAAGATTTTTTTCAAATAATTGATTAAAATCTTTCTTTTTTGCCTGTATACTGGCTGATGCTGAGTTTTAGTAGCCGTGGCCATTTGATTTCTTTTACTGCTGATAGTTTACAACAAGTGGTTTGCTGATCACTGGGACTTAGTTCTCCTTGAGTACCCAGTTTATGTATTTTAAAAACACACATGATGTTCCAGAAGGACCATTTAGAGCTGATTAAAATGTTGACTCCTGATTCTCAATAGATTAAGTCAGGGCAGAGTACAGTCAACAACACTAAAAGAAGAATATTTTCTATCCTATAAAATCTTCTTGTTAGACTCCTCTCACTGTACACCAGTTTTCTTCCAGTTAGATGTGACACACCAAGTAAGTAGGCATTTCAAATTTCAATTCAAAATTCAAATTTCTAATACTAAAGTGTTTTAAGACATACAAAATTTTACTTAGAATTGAAAAAATAGCTTTGCATTGTTATCTTGATTTTTAGTTTACAGTTCTGAGTTCCTGAATTAAAGACCTTTATTATCAAATAACTTATTTTATTATCACAGCTCACAAAAGTATAGAAATATGCAAAAAATACTGAACAGTACTTAATGTATTTCATACTGCTTTTACCCACATTTCTTCAAAATTGAGAATTTTATTTTGTCCTCTTGATTATTTCAGTTCATATATAAAAGCATGAAGAAAACAAAAGAACCTGAAAATAATTCTACATATGCCTTTTTTTTTATTTCTCTAATAAATCCAATATATATTTGCAATTTCATATTTCTCAGAATTGTACTGGATCCTCTGCTCTCTGTTGACACACTTGGATACATTTTGTACAGGAAAAAATCTGACTGAAAAAAATATAAGACTAAGAGTGTGTACTCACACAATAGCAGACATCTTTTAAAAGGTACTGATTTTCACACAGTACTTGATGACAGAGACTGAAATATAATTTAGTTTTGATTTCAATATTTTGTCAGATTTTTAGGAATCCTGTCGGTTTTAAAAAAGAGACAGGGAATGGAAATGCCTCTTGAACTGATTGTGATTCTTAGAAGGATTATTCTTCTTGCTTAAAAACTGACACAAAATTAGATTGAATTTTCAGACTTGATTTTTGTCAAGTTTTGGTAGTCTTCTACCATTACTCTGCCCTGTGAATAGTAATGCTTATATTTGTCTAATATCTTTCCTATTTTTCAGTCAAGAATGAAACCCACAGGCTCATAAATATGGTAGCTGAGTGTTCAGTTTGGTTTAGCCATGCCAACTTTTCTTCTGCTGACTTTCAACAGATCAGCACTGCTTCATTCATTCATTCGTGTTCCTTAAGAAACTGGTAAACTCTCCAAGGTCACAGAGCAAGAATGATATCAGCCCTGAAGATTAATGGAATTTCTTGTAGAATAAGGTGCAAATCCACAGCTTCTGGCAGTAAGTGTTCATAGCCTTTTTTATGAAACAATGAATGCAACATTATAATTAAAGAATAAAAAATGTATACACCTCTGTGAAGAGGAAAAGCCAAAATAATTTTCCAAGTGACACAGAGTGAATTTTTCAACAACCAAGAAGGAATTTATTAGGTGTGAAAACTACCTTTATTTTGTACTAAATTTATTTTATATTACCTTTTATATTTTATATTATTTTTATTTTATTCCATTTTTATTTAATACTACCTTTATTTTATATATAGGAAGTTTTATGTATAATTGCAAAATATGGGTCTGATTCTACTTTTCTGCCTTTCTTCCCATTGACTGAGTGCAGTATCTAGAGATATACAGTGGTCTATATCTGTTACTTATCTATATTGCAGTTTTCTTTCATTATGTTTATACATCCTGCTCAGAAATGGAAACTCAGTCCCATACCCAAAAGAGACAATTCCAAGTGAAAGGAAAAATAGATACAGCAGAATCTAAACCTTGCATCTTGCTTTATCAGGTGAGATTTTAGCAGAGAATATATCAGTTCCTTGGTCCATTATAAGAATAGTTCAAATTTCTATCATCTGAAATAGTAGATACTGAAGAAATTAGTACCTTAACCAGACTTTGAGAAAAGAAATGTAGAGGTAGGTATTAATGATTAGGCACAAAAATAAAAAATAGGATTAGTAGCTGAAAAATTATTCCTGACAGGTTTATCATTTATTTTAAGGTAAAATAAATTATAAATGCCACTACTACCTGTGATCAATAAGCTAAAAAAGGGAGGATAAATCTAAACCAAAGTAGCAGATGGTCCATGATCAGTAAAAAGTTATTCATTACAGAAACCTGTCCAGGCTTATTTCATTGCCATTACCTTGTCAAAATTCTGACAGAAATTTAACAATTTCAGCTCAGTGAACCAATGACTGACTGCAAAGTTACAAAATTGGCCATAAATTGTAAATTTGAAAATACACTGGTGAAAAATGGAAACATTATGGAATTAACTTAATATCCCCAGTAATAAAGTGGGATGTTGATACAATTAATAAGGTGTAAAAGAGGTCTAGCTCAGTGTACAGGAAGTCACAATGAATTAAAGAACAATAAGAAATTGCAGGGCAACTGTATGTCACCAGTCATCATTGCCAATAACAAATCTAACATATAATGTAAAAAGAATTGCATTTTTAACACCATGTTTTATGTTAACTTCTAGTAACATCAGTGTAGAGTTAATTATTAACTCTCATTTGAAAATACAAGCAGTCTGTCATCTTCAAATAAAGGCTGCAGAATTTTATCACCAAGTTGAAGTTGGACTTCATATTATTTCAGTGTGTGAATAGTCTTAATTATTGAAGCAGAGACAAATTGTTCCTTTATAAATTTTTGGTTTTTTTTCTGGTAGCAAGGATAATTTGATCCCTAGTCTGCCCCCATATAAAAATTAAATTAAGTAGTAAATAAATAAATAACGTAATTAATAGCAAGCAAGGAAAATGTAGTTCAGAAACTTCTCTCATCTCAAAGTTTAACTCCACATAATCATTCATTTTATACATGGGATTAGAGTGTTTCAGGAGAGATTAAGCCATATGCTCATTCAATAGTGACAAAAAAAAGGCATGATCTTGTGCAGCAGATATATAGATTATTAGAGATCCTCACCAGCTTATGCAGATATCTAAGGCATACTAAGTGTGAGCCTGAGGATTATATAAGTTCTTTTTAGAAGAAAATACAGTTGTGTTTGTCATTAGTCCTACATAAAAACAGTGAAGCAGGAAAGCACTCCAGAAAATAGGAGAAAAAAACCTAAAGCTTCTCAAAGCTATTAACCCTTTCACCTTCCTTTGTAATCTTGAATTCAACCTCCAGATTTTCAGGATATGTCCCTTTAGAGAGAGATGCATAGGGAAATTACTTCAAATCAATTGCTGAGTTTGGTTTATGGAGGACTAGTTAAAGACTATTAGCTCCCTATTCAAAGACATTCAAAATCAAAACTGAGGTTAAAGAGTTTCTAACTCTATTACTGGAAATGAAGTGAGTTAGGCAAAATAAAGAATATTTTTCATTGGAAGAAGGGTCACACTAAATGTTCCATGTAATATAATTAATATATTTAAAATTTTGTTTAATTTGTAGGGACTTTTTTCACTGTCTTTTAAAACAGTAAGGACTGATGTGCACGGATCATTTATTAGAATATTTTATAAAATTTAGAGTACTTACTTCTACCTAAAAAGGTGTTTCATAATTAAAAGCAACACTTAAAAACATTCATTAGAATTATTTGGAAAATTAATAACAGTGTAAGAATCTTTCCACATAGAAACAGTTAAACTGTATGATCTGAAGGAAAGAAATACTGATTAAATATGTAAAAGAGAAATACCAGATTTGGCAAAATATAAAAAAACTCCCAAGAAATAGTAGTTTATTTTACCTTTATTTCTTTTTGGTTTTTTATTTTTTTGCTCTCCTGAATCTTTATCTCTGCCTTTCAGCACATAAATTACAATTACACATTTTATGTTGACGAAAAAATGCCACCAAATCTCAAAAAAAAGTCAAGTGTTTTTCAAACCTGCAAAATATCAGAGAGTATTTTCAGGAAGTGTCTTTCTTCTGAGAGCTTCTGAGAATTGATATTAGACATGCATAAGATTTAAACAGACATTTGGTTTGCATAAGCAATTTCTGTTCATCAACTTCATCAGTATGAAATTGTTTACCTGTTGATAAAAAAGAAACCATATTATTTATTTCCAGGACTATTTCTAATATGATGCAAATATAATATTGAAATCTTCAATGTTTATTTTTATATATCAAGTGGAACAGTAGCCTTCATTATCTTTCATTGAAATATAGCAGTATTTTAATAATTAAATTTTATTAATAATTATGTGGTAAAATTTTATTACTAAGTTTATTCTGAAAAAAGTCAACATATTACTCAGATACACCGAATTTTGATTTAATATTAAAAATAACTGTAATTAACATCAACATCTTTATTTATTTTGGCTTTACATTAGGATCTATTTTTGCACAAATTGTGAAAAAAAATTAAATTAAAATGGAGAGATTCTGTTCCTCAAAATAGGCTAATGTTACAGATTAAAAATTACCACTTTTCATTTCTCTATTTGTAAATGAAGTTATTTCAAGATTTCATGCCATAAGGATTAAAACAAGTAAGAAAATAGCTACCTACACATTGTCCAAATGACCCGAATATTATAGGAAATTAGTTTCCCTCTTCTTACATAAACCCATTCTTACTTCAGTAGCTGCAGTTTGGAAATTACTTTCATTTTAAAAAATCATATTATTGCCTGGTGTTTTCCATGTATGGAAAATCCAGTAACATACTAAGACAGCTATTCAGAATTGGGTTTAGCTTGCAATAAACAATGCTATTTCTTTTAATACTTATGGCATATTTAAGACAACTTAAACCTCCTTCTTTTAAAGAAATTTTTAGCTTTTGTATAAACCAGAACTTTCACAGAATTATATAATATTCTGAGTTAGAATGTACCCACAAGGATCATCGAATTCAACGCCTGGTCCTGCACAGATGTCCCCCAGGAGTCACACCCTGTGCCCGAGAGCACTGTCCAAACCCTTCTTGAACTCTGCCAGCCTTGGTGCTGTGACCACTTCTCTGGGAAGCCTGTTCCAGTGCCCAACCACCCTCTGGGTAAAAAACCTTGCCCCAATATCCAGCCTAAATGTCCCCTGACACAGCTTCAGGCCATTCACTGTGAAAGAATATCTTTTTTCTGTGAATAATAAAGAAAATTCCTTCCTTTTTGTGGGAAGGGTGGTAGTGTTGAGGGATTGATATTGATTTTCCTTTTGAACAGCCATACTCACTGAGCTCTTTGATTCATGCAAATAAATTTATCCTTAAAGAAGTTCTGCCAACATTGATCCCTAATTCCCCTGAGTTTCTTAATTAATCAATTAGAATTTAGGGTGCCTGTGTTTTGTTGGGATAATGCTTTTTCTTGGCATTCTGCAATATTTTCTGGGTTTTTCTTTGTTTTGCTTCTTCATTTATTTATTTTGAAGTAAAGCTGAATATTTTTAAACATAAATAAGAAATATTCTCCAGGATAAGTCATCTTATTCCTACTGTTTTTCTAATCATAAAAAGACTTGACATGAAAGTCCTGTTATTTCATCCAGTCCATTTCTGACTTCATGAGAGTTCCCTCAGTTATATCTACTAGATATTTGTCTATTTTTTCCCAATGACAAAGAACCTTTCCACATATACATATATATATAAAGAAAAAGTTAGGTTTTGTTTTTTGTATCATTAAACATGCCACTACTTGACTATTCCACACCTTAAATTATACCATATAACGTTAATTACTTTGAAAAATAAGGAATAAGGCAAGATTAAATTATCCATTGAATGTGATTTTTCTACCAGCATGTGGAAGGTGTTATTGGATGTTACTGATAATTGCAGGATTTTTGACTTCACTTTTAGTATTTTCAGTCATGTGAAGAAGTTTTCCATGTTTCAAAAGATAAATGTTCTTATGCACTTGCATAAGTGAATAATTTTCAAAGACAAAAAGTGTGGCCAAGTCGTCTCTCAAATTTGATGCCTCTTGACTATTTTTATTATATATATATATATATATATATATATATATATATTTACATATTTCCATATGTATTTAGGAAGGTTCATCCTTTTGCTACCAGTGAATTCATATCAGTGGGACAAGGTTTAAAAGGAGCCACTTTCTACCTGTTTGTGGAAAGGTTTGAGTGTTGTGGCTGACTGCCACATAACTAACCAGTTTTAGGGATGGATACACCTTATTATTTTCCAGTGTTCCCTCTGCAGGTGCTTATCATCATCATTTACTGCTTCAAATAATCTTGAAGTAAAGTAATGACAATTACAAAACACAAAAAAATACTACATTCTTTTATTGCCCTATTACTATATTTACTTATTTTGCCAGCTGCATATTCAGAATGCAAATTTTCATCAATTTCCCAAATACCATCAGATACTGTAGCTAGTCATCCATTTGCTGGAAAGTAGCTAAATAAAGAAAATATCCTACTTCACATATTGTAATATAATTAATGACAGGAGCATATGGGCTATCCAATGAATAATTGATGCATGCAAGAAAGAAGGAAATAAAGTCTGAAGGATTTTACTCTGATTTCACCCAACGTGACAGAGAATTTTTTTCGAAAAAAAGCTCTTCTCCCATTTTAAGATCTTCTGCACTTGGAACATGTCAGACAAGTAGAGGGAAAAATAAGTTCAAACCTATCCCAGAACAATTCAAGTTTCCTATCAGATAGACTTTCACAATGATAAATGTCTGCAGGCTATCGTGAAACAAAACAATTTACTAGTCTCCTATATTGGTTAGATTTTACATATTTCTCATTTTATTAAGCTAAAGTTGCATCTGGTTTCCTTCTGCTTTTAAAACATGGGCTTTGATTTTATTAAAAAAGTTTGATTTTTAAAAGCATAGCTAACACACAGTTAAAAGTAATTGTATCCAGTTGGCTTGATTATGAATGGTTCCTGCAAGTTTTGCTATCTTCTCTCATGTAGGTTTAATTATTCTCATATATACAAAATGCCTAAAGCTAAATCATTTAAGAAAATCAAACATACCCACAGGCTCACCAATCCAAAGGGTCCAATTTCCTATGGTGTTCATATCCTATGGTGTTCATAGGGTCAAATGATTTTTAAAACGTTTGCAAAGAATTCTGGTAGGAAGGACATCCTGGTGGCCTTAACAAGGAGACATCCCACAGGCCTGATAAAGTGATTATTCCTCTCTGTTTCACTCTCGTGGTGCTGAGGCTGAAGTAATGTGTGCAGTTCTGAGCTCCTCAATAGGCAAAGGACCAGGCTGGCCTGGAGACCACTGAGCAGCAGAGGTTGGAGCCTGGTTGAAGGAGAATATAATCACTGTCTTCCATGCCCTGTTTTTTGGTTGCAGGAATGGACCATTCTCAGAGGTGCATGGTTAAGAGGAAATTACAAGCAACAGCAAAGAAAATTTCCAGGAGAGTGAAGGAAATGAGTTTTTCCACAGAAGTGTGGTTATGCAGAGAGTCAGATGCACAAGGAGGTTGCAGGAATTTCCATCCATGGAGATATACAGAAATTGACTGCAAATGTCCTGGACAACATGCTGAAACCTTACATGTCTTTGAGGAAGAGCATGAATTAAATCATCACCAGATCTGACATCTAGCCTAAAACCTTCAGCAGGTCTGTGATTTCAAGAAGGGCATGTAGGTTTTACAGAAGCTGTTGTATAGATTAATTTCGGGGAAAACACCCAATATTGAAAACGTATACTGCATAAGCACTCCATACAGAACTCAGGGCATCTTAATCACAGACTTCATTCTTACAGTTAGAAGCCACAAGCTTCAATTCTGAATCCTTGTCTCCTGAGCATTAGGGAGAAACTGTTCTGCTTATACCACCAAAAATGATGTATGTTATATTGAACCAGAGTTATGTGCTTTCCATTAAATTTTATTAATTCAGTGAATACCTATGTTATTTCAACAACAAAAATCCTGGGTCATTATTAGAATTTTTTTATGATGGCTCATTTCTTTCTTAACACAATTCATATTTCTCTGTCCTGATCAATACTTTCCAAAACCAAAATTTTTTACTGATTAGTAAGAAAATGTCTCTCAAGACTTTTTTCCTTTCTATGAAATTTTAATTACATGGGAAAGCATTGCAAAAATTACATAGATTCCCTCTCTAAAAGAAAGATGAAAGGAAAAATATCTGAAAAAAATCCATTGGAAAATCACATCTCCATACCTTTATAATAAAGCAGTGTTGATTATAATTTGTCTTTATCTGACTGCAGTACAGAGGCCTTTGTTTCACTCATTTATTTAGTTACTATTTTAATATATAAATGTCTTTTATTATTACTGTTGTTATTTCAAAGCGCATCTTTTAAATATTGAGAAGGTACATTATCTTGTAGATTGTTCTAACTTTTCTTACAATTTCAATTAAGGACTAAGACTACATGTAATATTTTTGGCAAATATTATTTACTCTTTTGTTATTTCATTTGCTTATGAAGTATCATGCTTACACATGGTGCTACAAAAGTAATTACCAGAATACAAGGTGTCATAGAGAAAAGTTGACACAGTGGGTACTATTTTAATTCCAAATGGTTTTGATTTACAAGCCTGGTTCATAACTTCCCTTCTAATAGTTAGTAATAGGTAACATTTTACATATCATAAAAGGGAATCTCAAGCACTTTATACAGACACAGATGACAATCCTTGCTTTGACAGGATCTTGAGGTTTGGTATATGCATGTAATGTAAAAAAAAACCAACAAACAACAAAATCCATAAAAATTAAAAAGAGGAGGAAGAAGTGATATGCAATACATCCATCTTAAATGTTTAAATGACATTTCAGCTTATTTCAAATAATGACATGGCGTACCATAGAAGGTAATGGTGACTGCTGGGGAAAGTCAGCAAGCAACTGATCAGAGCAGTGTTCCAACTGGGATGAACTTACCACTTCTTACAATTATAATAGTATAATAGAAGATAATTTGAAAATAAACAGATTAATAAAGTTTATTACGCTCATGGGAAATGGAAAATTCTTCTGGCTAAAGCCCATTAGGTCATTTAAAGTCATTTGAAAACTAAGTATACTGAGGTATACTGGCAACATTTTTGTAAAAACAGCTGTTTTACAGAGATTCTGTAATTTTTATATTAATCTTTTTAGTGCTTGAAAACAGAGATTTTATCATGTACTCTATCTTCAAAAACAGTCTACTTTAATAGAATCAGACAGTTATGAATTATTTAGATGATGATTTGACCCTCTTCTTCACTTCATAACTTTCTTGAATATGTTTTGTATTTAAAAATCATTCTCTTATGGCTGTCAACATTTGAGTCTTGATCCTACATGACCTACTTGTACACTTATTATCACTACTGAGACTAGTCCGTGGAGTAATCTTGCTTTAGTATTCAGCATTGTACAATAAAATATTGTGAACAAATCTTATGACTTGATTCTAAGTATGTGGAAATAGAGCTCTCAAAGGGGGATGACAAAAAAATAATTTGGAGACGATAACTCTTATCTTCAGAGGTTTGTGTTACTGGGTCCTGGGAAGGAACACTGGATCATGAACTCTTAGTCCTCTATAGAGGACTTTCTAACAGAAATAGTCTAACAGTCTAGAGGATTTTCTAACAGAGAATCAGAATGATAGAGAAGAAATAAAAAAGACAGGAAGAAGCTATTTTAAAAATGGATCAACCCAATTTTAAAACTAGTTGTGTTTTTTCTGAATCTTCCCTTCATAAGGTTGTTCTGGGAATTTACCAGTCCTCATGTAGCTAGAAAGCTTGTTCTGTTTTCCATTTTCAGAGTATGCAAGGCTGATTATGTACTTTTTTTTCCTTGCCCTAATTATCCTGCGAGGTTAAGGAGTTCATCTCGGTCCCTAGAGCATGAACTTAAACAGGAAAGATTTTTTGCTATACATTGCTTTTTTGAACTTGTCAGGTTTATAGTGCTTATGACTGGAAATCTAAGTCTGAAAAAATTGTCAAAATCAAATTTATTAGTAGTGACAAGAACAACATTGAAACACACCAGTCTTTCAGTTGTTGCTGAGCAATGCTTCTTGCACATCATAAAGGTATTTTATTTTATTATTTTTTTTTTGGTAATCTTTTTCTCACTTCACTTTTTTTCCTGGTAGGCTGGCCAGGTGGTGGGAGGTGACACAAACAGCTGACACTAACTGGCCAAAAAAACCACAGAATCGCAGAATACTCTGAGTTGGAAGAAACCCACAAGGATCACCGAGTCTGAATCTGAAGTGAATGGCCTGTATGAGGATCAAACTCACAAGCTGAGTGTTATTAACATCATGCCCTACTATCTGATATAATATAATGCAAAATCATTCTCCTGGAGAGGAAGAGCCCCAGGCACCAGTGCATGTCTGGAAAGCAGTTTTTCAGAAAAGGACCTGGGAATCCTTGTGGACACCCAGTTAAACATGAGCCAGTGATGAGCCCTTGTGGCAAGGAAGGCAAGTCATGTCCAAAGCCATATTAGACAAAGTGTCGGCAGGTTGAAGGAGGTGATCCTGCCCCTCTCTTCAGCACTGGAGAAGCCACACCTAGGGTCCAGTTTGGGCTCCTCACTACAAGAGACAGGAACATTTCCAGAGACAGTCCAGCAAAGGGCTATCAGGATCATGAAATAACTGAAGCATCTTTCCAATGAGGAAGTCTGAGAGAAGTGGGACTATTCAGCCTGGAGGTGTAAAGTCTCAGAACGTATCTTATAGATACTTGGAGCAAAGGGGCATAGTGGGTAAACCCAGGCCCTTTTCAGTGGTGCCCAGCCACGGGAAGAGAGGTAATGGTCACACACTGAAACTTGAGAGATTCCCTGTGAGACTGATTGAAGACTGGCAAAGGGTTGCCCAGGGAGGCTGTGAAATCTTCATTGATGGAGTTAGTCAAAAGCCATCTGGACAGGGTCCTTGATAACTGACTCCAGGTGGCCCTGATTGAACAGAGATTTGACCAGATGATCTCTAGAGTCCCCTTCCCACATCAACTACCCTTTGATTTTGTAAAAATTCACTAAGCACATGAAAATATAAGTACATAACAGAAAGAAATTAAAAACACAGAAAATTCGGTAATAGAACAATGTAGAAGTAACAATATAAAGGCTGAGGACAAAATGACATCATTGCTTGAATAATGGGTTCTGCCTTTGTGCCATCATGCCCAATAAATACTTTTTAATAGCACCCTGATGTAGGTTCACTGGTATGATATATACCGAAGTTTGCAAATACTAAATTTAAAAGCTTGAATTCAAATGAAAAGAATTGTGATTTTTGCTTTATTACATATAGGTGGTTTTGAAAATTCTTTTAATGTTCAAAGTGCTCATAGAGCTGATTAAAACAAACCCTCCTTAAATTTCTTCAAGACCCTTCCTCTAAGTCTGTACAAATTCACAGATCTTTCATCTTGTAACTGTTTTTCCCCTATAATTTCCTTTTGTCTTCATTTTTTCACATTATCTCATTATGGGTAACCCTCCTTTCCTTTTTCCACTTTTTCTTTCTTTTTGAGATTAAACACACAGTATGTGTTTTTTAGGAAACACTTTCACTGTTAAATCCTTTCTAAAAGTCACATCAGTTGCAATATACAAAACGATACCAATATTAGTTTTCGAACTCTCCACTGCATTTCTTTAAACTTTTGTGTGTCCTCCTGACATGTTTGCTTGTCTCTAAGATTTTAGGGTCCTTGGGGTACAGATTGACATTCATTCTGAGCAGCTGTTAATGCTTAACAGTTAAGGAGTAATATCAGTTTGAGGTTTGGCTTCCATTTTCATGCAAGACACACCATCTAGACAAGAATATATGTATTAATATGAGGACAGGGATTAGAGTTCTCATTTGTGATTGGCTAATGGCACTGTAGGGTGATTTGTAAACCTGATTATACCTAGTGATTGATAATGCTTCATTTATTTCAAACATCACAGTGCCAAGCCTAAAAGAATCAGCCAACAAAAACACTTCATCATTTAGATAATTTGCATCCACTTTTTTCACTTTCAGCTGTATTAAAATATTTTAAAAATAAAGTTCTTGAACAAAGAATATCATGGTTCTGATTCAAGGCTCTTCTTAGCTGAAAATTATTCATGCCCAATAGAAATGACATTTTAGTTTTAGACTGCCAAAGTGAACTTTATTAGTATGTCATTAATCATTGTCTTGGAGGTGACACCTGGGGAAAATGATTTAGTGGAGATTAGAGCACTCAAATGTAACACTGAAAATATCACATTTATTTCCAGCATCAATCAGTCAGTGAAACACATATTAACAAAAATGACATTTATGTACATTTAAATCTGTTCATAACAAAGTGCGCTGCTTTCTGTTCAGGAACATTTTCTGTTTTTTCACGTTTTGTATTGAGTTTATAGTTTCTATAAAAAACTACTGTTATCAATGTAATCAATTTAAAATGTGTAATAAAACATATTTGAAAGAAAATTGAAATTGGAAAGTTGTACCAAAGAGAACCATTTGTTGGAAAAATAAGCAGTTAAAAAAAACCAAACTATTCTCCTTTTCATATAATCTATAGACATTTCTGCATAGGAAATACTTAACTCCAAAAGTCTGAAATGGTATTCACTTTTTTACACTTTTCAGATTTTGAAATAATAATAATAATTATAATAATAATAATAATAGTACCAAATCAAACAACAAGCAATTTTTATTTTGAGAAAAAAATATAAATTAGAACATCTCCCACAGAAAAGGTGACATCAAAGTAATGGCATATTAATTCTTATCTTTCAAAGAGGAATTGGTCATTTCATACCTCATTTAAGTAAGAGGACTTATACTAAACAATAAAATTGTTCTCTTTTCTTTGCTCTCTCTTTAATATTTGTCTCTATCTCACCTTCACCAGACTCAGGGTGCCATAATATCATGGTGTATGCCTTAACTTCCTTCCCTCTATTTTCCCTGACAAGTCATTGTTAAAACTGAACATAGCAGAAAATCACTCTCTTCCAAAGAAAGTATTATATTATTTTACTACAGAATAAGAAAATCAGGCATTATACTCTTTAGGTTTTGAAGCATGAAATACTGTTCTGATGCAAAAATTAAAAAGTAAATCTGTTACTAAGGAAAAAAAATTAAGTCACCACAAATTAAAAGCAAGCATATATGGTATTCACATTTACAGATTTACAAAATCCCCCACACCTCTGTAAATATTCAATACTTTTATTTTAATTTTTTTTTATATTAAGGAAAGTTGTTGTTATTAGATTCTTAGTAGAAAACGTAAAAAAAATCTCAGTATGTTGTGATCTCTACTGAAAATGGATTACCTTCTCTATTTTCCCCTCTCACACTGAGGAAGTGTGTAGAAGCATAAATTCTTGGCAATGTCAGAGAAGCATGTCTATAAATAACTGTATATAATAAATATTACAGAGGTTCACACTATTCCATAGTTACTACGACAGAAACCTGATTTAAAGGTTGTGTGTTTTATATATGTATGCAATTCATCTAAGGATATTGAAAATATACTTACAAATAGAGAATTTTAAATACAATGCAGTTTCAGAGAGAAATTGAATGTTCATTTTCAAAATTAAATGCTACTATGGAATCTATAAAATATATATGATTCAGACCTCTTAGCATTCAGGGGCAGTTCAAGAAAGTGAGAATGAATTGGTATCTATGACATCAATTTAGAAGGTACAGCCAAAAAATAATACTACCCATCTAGTTACTCTTGTCAATAAAAATGAGCTCCCTGGTGCTCCCTGGAGCCCAGATATATTTGCTTTCCTACACTTAACAGTAAGAATTGTCACCACACATCAGCAAATCCACAAAAGAAGCAGTCTGAATAACTAAAGCTACAAATCAAAAATGTATTTGAGAAATAAATATTTTTTCTTCCTAAAGATAGATCCTTATTATCTACACAACTGCTTTTCCTCATGCTGGCAGCAGTGGTACTATAGGAAATAAACATTTGTGCCTCAATGAGGGCTCTGGGAGTATGAAATGTCTAGATGAAAGACAATGAGAGAAAGTACTGGAAACTATAAAGAAAATGAGTTATTTCAGAACTAAGTCATTGGGAATAGAAGTTACAGCTTGAAGTCTGATCTCTCTAAAACAAATACTTCCTAAATATAACTTTCATTCCTGGCTTTGAAACCACATGTTTCCTGTGCAAAGGCACCTCACCACTGACAGCGGCATTTCAGGATCAGATGAGGGCAGATGCTCTTTAGGGAGAAACAGCAAAGCTCAATTTAGTTTCTTGTCTTTTCAACCAGACATAGGCTTCCCTTACTGCTGAACTACTTAGTCCTTCACCACTACAGAAAAGGCACAACTGCTCCCATATGTAATGCCCTTTCCTTTATACAGCACTGGAGTCTTTCCACCAGCTCCAAAGAGCTCATCTTGAAATACCATCGGGCTATATAAGAACTATAAAGTTTTTAAAGTAGAATGCTCTTAAATAAAGTTATTTTATGAACATACAGAAGAACTCAGAATAATATAAACTCTTAAGAAAGCAGAGCAAACAGATTTGTCTTAAAGTAAGAAGAGTGGTAGCAACAAGCCTTTGGGCCTATGCTTGAGTCTTTACAGTGGTGCAAAATGATTATAGAACCAGCACAAACAGAACAAAGCAAACAAAACCATAAACCACTGCATTTAAGCCAACACAAGAATACACTTATGCAGAAAAGAGCTTGTGCTACTAGAGCTGGAATCAACCCCCTAATCAAATGAAAAGAATCAAGAGTATCTCAAGGCACTATAAGTATTAATATTTAACTGAACCTATTGCTACAGAAACCTGTAAAGGTTGAAAATGAGGTTCAATGAAGTCAAAAGTCAGGAAGCTGATGTAAGAACTGTCATTTTGTATTATTCTACTAGACTGGAATATTCCTGATGTTCCAAGCACAGTCAAACAAAAGGTATTTCATCTGTCTTTGTGTGATTTTGCTACGAGACTATTAAGTGTTTAATACATCAAAATGTATTTCATTATACTGCAAGTTGAGGTAACTTTCTTTCCAAGTATTTATTAATATATCAGTGAATTAGTAATAAAAAATTGCATGGACTTTAACTTCAAAATTATATTTTAAGGGAATATTGGAGTTGAATCCTGATATACAAAACAGAGTATTTTGCCTTCTGTGACATTCTTGTATTTAAAAAATTGTGGTAAGGTGGCAGTATCCTTTGGGTCATTAAACAAAGGTATTTTCCCACTTTCCTAGAAAACCCAATAAAAGATAAAGAAATATACTTTACTTGTTACTTGTACATTTTTATCTGACCCCTCAGTAAGTCATATTAATGCCTCTTGCATTACTCTTCTCAAAAGAAAAATGCCCTGAATTGTATTATTGAATTATTTTTACTGGGAACCATACCTCAATGACTTTCATCTTTACAAGTTTCAGAGCCGCAAACACTTTTTTTGAAAAGCAGCAATTCAGCA
Source organism: Parus major (assembly GCF_001522545.3). Classification (NCBI taxonomy): domain Eukaryota; kingdom Metazoa; phylum Chordata; class Aves; order Passeriformes; family Paridae; genus Parus; species Parus major. Next base: position 123,658,468 of record NC_031769.1, read on the forward strand.
AAATATGGATTTATTGTTGACTTCCTACTTATTCCTTAGCTTTAAATTAGTTTGACTGGCCAGCTTATGGCTGCTAACACAGAGCATGCATTAGAAGTGTGCTTTGCTGGTCTGAAAGCTCTGCATTTGTACGACTGTATGACATACACAGCAGACAATGTCAGAAAGACAGTTCTGGTACAGCCATGGTGTGATGACTTTTGCAATACGTTTTCATCTGTGGAATATCCAAAGACCCTCCAAAAAGAGATTGTGCAAAATGTACTGGAATATGTAACCCATTCATTAACTGTGTTGGAAATAATAAGAAATTAGAAATCATATCAAAACAGAGGGAGAGAGAGCCACACCAAGCTCAAGAGGGAGATTTAGGTATGGCTGATTATTCAACTTCTATGACAGCAATGATTTAATCAGAGATTTGTTCACCAGTGTGGGAAGGTAATCACAGGTTCAACTTACTTCCTGCTCTGTATGAAAAATTTTTATCTATTTTTTCAAAAAAGTGAGTTAATCCATGTAATATTTTTGTTATCAAAATTATGTGCATTAAAGTTACTGCTTTAACTTCCAGTTCTTAATATGATCCTTGTGCAACTTAGAAAGTTAACTTTTAACTTTTGAACTTTTGAACTTTTAACTTTATGGTGAAGCTCCTTGGAATAAAAATTTCTATAAAGAGTAAGTCTTTACAGGGGAAGTTGTGGACCTCTTCACAATGCAGATTCTGTTCTCCTTCGTTTTTGTGCTCAATAACTCTAAACTGAAACTCAAACCTGTACATTTACATCAGTAGAATCATATATGCTTTAAAGGACTGGAAGCAGATTCAGAATTTTGCCCACAAACCATCCTCTTTATTTTATACACTAAGGAGTAAAAGACAAAAATTGAAAATGAAATATGAATGTCTACAAGTAGCTTTTTATCCAATGTGGGCCACTTGACTTCAGTGGCATTAATTTCATCTTATTCACCATTTCACTAATCCTCCTGCTATCTTAGAGAACTGAAAAAAAAATCATCATATATAGGATGATATTGGATCATATCATTGCAAGCGAGGGAAAAAGTGACTGAGGGTTTTACATAAAGTAATTTTTTATTAGAGCTTACATTTTTCATTTTTTCAAGCATGTTAACATTCACCTTTCCTTTTTTTAACTAGGACATTTTTTTCTCTAGAGTAAGCAAACTAATAGACTCTTTTGAGCAATAGCATAAAAACAGCACCCATGCAGTAGTGAGATAACAGAAGATTTCCCAAATGAATATAGAAAAGGAACATATTGCCTAACTAACCTCTTCACCTTTTTGAAATAGTTAAGAAGTGACAGTGGTAGCTGAGATGAGTGCATTTGCTGGGACTTTCTTAGTCCTTTGGTAAATTATAGGGAAACAATCTATTTTCCTTTGGTAGTCATGGTAAAAGAGATCAAATGATGAAAATATTATTTTGAAAAATATCAAATAAAGATGTTTTTGATATCAATGGGAAGCTGCACTGCTCAGGTCCTGCCATCAGACCAGGGAGTGGTACACAGATGGAAAGAATATACCAAACACATGATAGAAAATCACTGCTTAAACCCTCTAGTTATATATAAGCTTCTTGGCAGTTAACAACTCGTTGAATGTTCTGATGACTTAGAACTTTGTACAAGTGGTTGATGAAGACTACAAACATGAAAAGGAGTTCAGGTAGAGAAGACAACTGTATAATGAGCTTCACACATTGTTAATTAACATTGGAGGACCTAAGGTATCACCCATACAATTTCAAAATCTAGTAAGAAAAAATTGAAGAAATGCAGCAGGTTTTCAAATTCTTCTGTAAATTAAAATGGATGGCAAAGACTAAGCCTAAAAAAAGTGTACAGGCGACTATGCAGAAGTTGATAAAGAACATTCTAGAATATAAAATAGGGAAAATCTTGCCATTTTTCAATCACAAAAAAGCACTTATAGAGAAAGATAGGCAAGTACAAGTGTTTTAGCATATATTTTATAGAATTTTTTACTATATTTATTCTTCAGAACAATTATGCAAGATGGCTCTAAATTTCAGGAATCTAGGATTAAATAGCCTACCTCTAAGAAAGGTAAATAATTTTAAAATTTCAGCACAGATCCTTTTTTTAAAAAAAACGGCAATATGAAACTGAAACAGGCAGGCCACTAAGCAATTGTGCTTTTTTCCTTTTATTTGGAAGCCAATCAAGACTGGAAGATTCCAAATAATGGTGTCACATTATCATATTTTCTTCTTGTATTCCCATATCAGGAACAAAACCATGAGGCCTCTCTTGCCAAGGACGCCTGGTTGTCGTGGAAATTTGGAATTTTATCAACAGTTGAGTTCTCATTCATTTTGTGAATATTTCTAAAGAGAAGTCTTATCAAACATTTAAGAGGTCTTAGCAAAACAATCTTAAAATCAATGAACATTCTTTGGTTGCCTGTTGATTTTCTGTCTTGTAGAAGAGCTGACTGAATAATGGGTTTTTCATTGCAAAATTGAAAACAAACAAAATAAAAGGATATCTTGTACCAAAAAAAGTGTCTCCATTGAGATGAAATTAATATATTGCAATACAATAAAAATGTTTTTTCCATATCTACATGCATACATATATAAAGACAATGTGTTGTGTAAGTAAATATTATTTTTCAGAAGTAATATAAATTTAAAATATTATATAGTAAATATTATATATACTTTTGTCTAAAATATTCCTTTTATAATTACAGTTTCAAATTTTCTTTATTTTCTGAGCATTTTGGTTTTTAAAAACTGAGGCTGAGGTTATGTCAGCAATATTTAAAAGAAAATAACTATTTACTGTTTCTTCTAGCTGCATGAAGGGTTCAGTATATATATATATATTACTTTCCCTTGTAGAGGGTAATTATTATGCAGTATGATGGAAAGTTTTTTATTCCCAGCCATCAGTTAGTTGTGATCAAAAATATCCTATCATTAATGCATAGCACAGGTTCAATTTTACTATGGACAAATTTTACTATGCACATTATTCTTGTAAACTACAAAGATTTGAATGGATTATTGTACCAGCTGAACTTGGTGTCTTATTGTCCATCAGCTATGGCAGATGCTCCATTCTAATGTGAATATTATGGTCCTTCTGAAAAAAAAAAATTGTAATTGTAAGTAATATTTAGAACATGAAAAGAAAGATGCTGTGTTTTTTGAATTGTGGAGACCAAAACTGGAAGCAGTACTCCAAGTGCTGCCTGACCAGTCCTGGGTCACATTGTAAGCCAAGACCCAATTTGCCTTTGAGTCTGCAGTGGTGCACTGCTGAATTATGTTCAGCTTGATGTTGTTACCAGGCCTCACAGGTTACATCTGCCACAGCTGTTCCCCAGCCACACAGATCCTAACCCATACTGGCTGCCCACTCTTCCAGCCTATCCAGGTCTCTCCTTAAGACAGCTCTACCTTTCTGGCTCTTTGCATCACCAGCTGGAGGTTCTGGCATTGTTAGAAAAGTTGGTGAGGATATTTTCACCAAGAGTCATAGAATCACAGAATGTGTAACTTTGGAAGGGATCACTGGAGGGCACTGAGTCCAGTCTCCCTCCTCAGGCAGGGTCCCTAAAGCACATTACTCAATCTTTTGTCCTGATATTTTTTAATATCTCCACAGAAGAAGACTACACAACCTCTCTGGGAAACTAGTTCAAGGCCTCAGTCATGTGCAGAGTAAAGTTATTTTTCATATTCAGGTGGAACTTCCTGCACATACATTTCTGTCTGTTGCCTCTCATCCATTGCTCAACTCCACTGAGAAGGGAGAGACTATAGGCTGAGACAATAATTAACTTAAAGCAAACAGCAGTGGAATAAAAACCACACAGTAACAGCATCAATATTAATAAAAAAAGTGTACAAAAGAGAAGGAGCTGCATCTCATCTGTGTTTGCCACTTTCAGAGCCATGTCTCAAAGGAACAGGAAGGGACAGGTGGCAGCAGTAGAGGGACAGAGTCTGTAGTGTTGATCCCGAGCTCTACCACAGGCTGGCAACTGCCCAGAGGGAGAAAGGGAACAAACTGGTGCACTTTCAGTGTGTACTCACCCTTTTTGTCCCCCTGAAACCAGAGCCCTCAGCAAGGAAGTCAGTGGTATGGAATGGCAACCTAGCCATATCTCCCATGTTCTAAATTCCGCCCTCTCCCTGCAGCCCGGACACCAAGCCCAGTAGATTCTAATCAAATATCAAAACAAATTCTGAACAAATACTGAATTTTCACAAGCATATCTACACATTTTCCAGAGAGGAAAAAAAGTCACTATTATCTAAACATTTTTTTTATATATTTTTTTTTTAATTTGCACAAATAGAATCAGACTGTGTGATTTTGTTACTGAATAAATAGAAGCAAAAGAGACAGACATTCTTAATTCTAGTACTGGAAAAAAAGCTGTTTCAAGGTCAACAACATATGTTCATAAATGTATTAGGCACTTTCTTTGATCTTGTGATGAGGTGCAGATTCTTGACACTACTGTGAAGAAGAGTTTCTTTCATCACTTTGGATATCTCAAAGTAGTTCTCTTACTTGTGTCTGCTAGCCTGCTAGGCCATAATCAGTCTTATTCAGGATTTTGTCAGCTATTAGTTTCAAGGGCAGGTGTAAGATGTTAAGAGAACTAAGGAAAATACAAGCAACATAATCTATTCTTTAGGTTTTACCCCTGTGCTCATCAGTTAGTAATAAATTTTAAAACATCAGCTAAAATTTTTACGATTCCTTACAAGATCAATATAATAATTGTAATCAATAACTTTAGATTTCCTGGAACCTCACTCTAGTTTTTTTTTCTATTCACATACATATCAATCCAGTATACTGCTGATTCTGAAGGATTGTTTACTAGTTTCAGAGCAGTGACTTCTTGCTTTAATAATCCCCTGGAATCCAAACAGGCTTTTCTCAGGGTCCTTATGTGTGACCCTTTTAAACATTTATACACTGTAATCCAGTCCTTTTTCATCCTTGAAAAGGAGAAGTGAAAGCATATTCAGCATTTGAAGTCTTTTCTAATAGAACTCCTAATCCCCAGATAAATCTTGTGACACACACACTCCCGCCAACGGTTTCTGTCCGAGGTTGCAAACAATATGCCGCAGCTGAGCTTCTGTAAGCCATGTAATTGAACCATTACATGTCTTAAAACCCAACTATCCCATGTGCTTATGCTGAGGTCCTGAAGTCCTTGCTAGGCTGCTTTGAGGATTCTCTATATAAGCACTATCAAAGATACCATTACTTGCATGTCAATAGTTTAAGGAATAACAAAGAACAGGTTGTTATTGTATCTTGAATATCACATATACCAAATTTGCATTTGAAGCATGGAATTGTAGAACAATGAATAGAGAAGATTGTAGAACATGGCAGAAAATGTAGGAAAATGATCTTAATTACATCCCAGAGTGAAGAGGAAGAAATCTTTGTCATCAACACACATTAACCTTCTTTAAAGAACTTAGGATGCTGATGATTCAATACAATCTTCCCCCAGTTGGCAGCCATCAATCCTGGCACCCAATGGAACCATGGAAAGGCACTGAATGCATGTATAATAGTTTAATGGTGATATCATCTTGACTCTTTATTTAGAAGTATTATTTCCTTATTTTTTTCTAGTAATTAAATCTGCTCTGAAAAGAATTCTTTGACTGGACTATTTTGGTTAGATTATAATAACTTATTGTATTTCTATACAAGGTGTATTCCTGTAGCCTACATAAAATGCCCATTTTAAGGCCAACAAATGATGAGGATTTAGGCTAAAAGTTGAGATTTAGTCTGGATACAAAAAAGAACAAAGAGCCACAGGGATTCAGAATAGAAATCTCTGATAAACCTACGTACCTAGAAATCTTTCAAAGGGCAATAGAACACTTGCTAATAGCCTAAATTATGTAACAGCTTTTCTTCATGCTTCCTCCACTGTATATATGGTGTGAATTCTGTCTGTCATAATTGGTTAGATCATTAACATTATATTTAAAACAAGCCTAAAAGCCCAAGCACAGACAACAAAGATGTATTCTAAGGTCACAGGGGTCATAATTCTTACACATCTTAGACTAAGTGTTTTTTATATTAATCATTATAATTCAGTTTAACAGTGTGACAAGTTCAAGAGTTCTAGAAGTGTTCAGAAAGTTTAATAAGCATATTTATTCCTTTTGCATTCTCTACCTTCCTAGTCTTCTCTTTCGCACACTGTTTGCAGTTTCAATTAAAAAACTGAAAAATTGAAAAACAGATTAAAAGCTAGTAAAATGCATTTAATCTTTAATTGCCCCATGATGTTATAATTTAATGGCAACATATACAATGAGTCTGAAAAACACAGACTGTTGTTTGTTGGGGTTATGCATGTAGGACAAAGAACTACTTTCACTTCATAAGAAAAGTTAAATTGTTGAGGAATGCTGTAGCCAAAGTGTTCATCCTGATACAACATAGCAAGACAGCAAAACAGAATTTATTCTTCCTTTCCAAAATTGGTCTGCACTCAACTGCTCAAAATTAATTAATTTTACTGTTCCTAAATCAAGCTAACATGCCTCAAGTCAAAAATATATTTATTGAAGTTCTCTAGTGAAACCATTTAAAGACAATGATTACCTTAAAAACATTAGATAATAGAATGGAGAACACTGAAGAACACAAACATATATTGCAAATCTGCTCATACAGCTGATTTTACCACTCTGCAATTCAGCCAGTTGAAGGGGATAAACTCATCTGGATTAAGTGAAGCCCTGTTCAGGCAATCCACTGGACTAGCCCTGAGATTTCTATCCTCTTAGCAGGGGCAAAACGAAAGTTACTGCAGTTCACAACCTAAGTTGTTGAGCACCATGTTTCAGTTTAGTCTAATAAAGGCTTTGAAGTTTTGTAACTGAATGTAGACACAAGTACTCACCCCATTCCCACAGGGTAAATACAGTTTAAAGCAGGTCATTTTATGATATTATAAAATAATTTTAGGAAAATAAACCCGTGTAGCAGCATAATTTTAAAGAATTTAATATTATTTACATGTAGAAAAGTATAAATTATTTGCAATGTAAGAGAACAGAGAGCCAAAAAGTAAACCACTACAGAAAAGAATGCTTTTTAAATTTTTTTTTGAGAAAGAGAAAAGTTGATTACAAATTTTAGTGACTTGCATTAATATAGGATATTCTTCCTAATACATGACTAGTAACACTTCAGATAAGGAACATTAGAAATACCTAGATCTCTCCCTTCTTTTAAGAAACACGCGTTCTACTTCCAAAACCTAAATGGAAGTACCTAAGTGATTCAGTTCGCAGGGCTGCGCTATCACTCATTAGTCTTTATAGGAAAGTTCAAGCCTGAAGAGAATATTTATGTAGCAGAGTTGCATGCTGCAGTTCCACTTAATTTCAGAAACCATCAATTATAAATATCTTTTATTCCTAGTCCTAGTCTTTGAATGAAGAATGGCTGCAAAACTTGGAAACAGTATTCATTAGTAATGACCCTTCACGGTGACTATTGGCTAATACAAAATTCAGTAATCTAAGAATTCCATGAAATCAACAAAAAACCCTCAAACCCTACATTGAAATTTCCTAAGTTGTCTCAAATTTCTTGTGGTATTGGCAAACATTTCTGAGAAACCATGGAGGGAGAAACAAGAGGCAGCATATTCCTATCAGAGCCCTGACTAGACGTTCAAAGAAGGGTTTCCTGATAAGGACCTACCGGTTTTTATTAATTGGTTTCTTGCCCGAGGAAGAAAAATTCTTCATTTCCATGACTGTTGAAGTTTACCAAATGAAAAAGGAAAAAATTAAATGAGGAATTTACCTCAAAGTATTCCTAAAACTAAAAAAAAAAAATAAATAAAAAAATTCATATTTTATGACAGCTTGTGAATACCCTCTGATGCCCAGCCTGCAGTTTTAGTTCACAATACTCCTACAAATGAAGGAATTATAGTAAACTTCCCTCCTCGTGGGCCAGATAACTTTCCCTAGGTGAAAATTAAAAACAGTGTCTGTAAGATATGTGTTTTGGGAGAATAACCAACTGTTTTCTGTCTTTTAGGGGCAATCAGCAATCATATGGAGTTCAACATACACAGGTACCAAATTTTGCACCTGGAATGGGGCAACCCCAATTGTGTGTATAGTCTAGGGAATGAGAGGATGGAGAGCAGCACCGTGGAAAGGGATCTGGGGGTCATGGTTGACAGCAAGTTGAATCTGAATCAGAAGAACCCTGGCAGCCAGGAAGGCCAACAGTATCCTGGGGTGCCTCAGGCACAGCATGGCCAGGCAGGCAAGGGAGGAGATTGTCCTGCTCTGTTCTGCACTGGGGCAGCCTCACCTCAAGTCCTAGGTGTATTTTTGGGCAACACAATATTAAACATATTCACCTATTAGAGAGTGTCCATAGGAGAGAACAAAGATGGTGAAGTATCTGGAAGGGAAGCCTCAGTGGCTGAGGTCACTTGGTCTGTTCAGGCTGGAGGAGACTGAGGGGGATCTCATTGTGATCTTCAACATCGTCACAAGGGGAAGCAGAGGGATCAGTACCTCACTCTTATGACCAGTGACAGGACTCCAGGAAATAGCACAAAGATCAGTCAGAGGAAGTTTAAGTTGGATATCTGGAGAAGGGTTTCCAGTAGTGCTGTATGTAGGGGAGTGTTGCCTGGGAAGTGTCACTCTGCCTTGTAACACACCAGAGCGTGGCTGAGCACTGGAACAGGCTCCCCAGGGAAGTGGTTACAGCCCCAGCCTGTGTGAATTCAAGGAGCATTTAGATAATGCTTGCAGGAACAAAATGGGCTCTTTGAGGTGTCTTGCACAAGACTAGAAGTTGATGTTCCTGATGGGTCTCTTCCAACTCAACATATTCTATGATTAACCACATGCCAATATAACTGGTTTAACAAAGACTTAATAATCAGAGGATTTGATTTTCTGAATATTTTTTCCCAAAATGCTATTTTCAGTTTATTTTCTTTCAGACAAGGTTACCAGGTTTTCTAAATCCTATATACTCTTATTAGTCTGTCTGAACCTTAATCTTTGTCTATAAAGAATAAGAACCTCTGATTATTTTTCTATTTTTCTGGCAACCTGCTTTTGTACTCCCCATACTCTCAGTCTCTGAATACAGCCATGCCTTTTGATGTTTTTGATGTAACTTCAAAAAAAAATTAAAAAAGGAAATTCAGGATATCAAACTATGCAGCACAATATTTTGAAGCTTATAAAGAAACCAAAATCTATTAAAAGGTCATTCAAGCTATAATAGCCTTTATCTGAGTTATAAATATTTCTCTCTCCTTTCTTTCAACTTTGATAGTGCCTTAGACTGTGTTGTTTGCCTTGAATAGAATGCAAACACAGATTTCCTGAATACTCAAATACTTAATAAAAGTTAAAGTTGTATGCCCATTTGATGGGGAGAGAATCTCAAAAGCAAAAGAACTATATTAAATTTGTTCTCTCTTACAGAGAGAATATTATGTCTTGATAAATAAATGGTCATTGTTTATGATGAAGCTACTCAAGAAAGAAAATGTAAAATAAGTTTTAAATGAAACCAAGATTTTAAAAATTTAATCCAGAGATCCATTCTATAGTAGTTACCATCAGCAAAGACATTTTTGTACCTCTACCCTTTAGCTGGGATTTTGATATAATGAAGTAAGGGATATATTCTTCTTGGCATACAGAGAAAGAAAGAAAGAAAGAAGGAACATGGTGATTTTGCACCATGTCAGCTTGGACAGTCAGTCCTTAACAGGCAGACAGATTTTAGCTCCTATTTTCATATATCTGTATTATTATTATTAGTAGTAGTAGTATTAGCATTAGCATTAGCATTAGCATTAGTATTAGTATTAGTATTAGTATTAATATTAGTATTAGTATTAGTATTTTAATAGGGTGCACGTCTAAGAGGAACACCACTGAATTCTGGGAGCAGGAACTGCATCTTTGCAATCTTTTGTGAAATTGCCACATTCATTTATTCATTTTTTTTCATAGTTTCCTGAATTTCTCAAGTGTCTCTCCTCCCTTCTATGCAAGGCAACTGAAACACTGAAAACAGAGTTTTGGGTATCTCTCTGAAATTGACACTCTAGGCCCGATTCTTGATTTCTCCATTCCCATTCTTTTTCCCCATGCGTGGATTATGACAGTAGGAAAAATATTGTTCACAAATGCATGGAGGCTGTGTGTATGGCTGGTAGAAAGTGGAGTTTAGCTTCATTTTCAGGCCTTTGAAAATATGAGCCCATATTTAATTTCTTATATCATCTCCTATTCTCAGCAAGTTTGGCACCTAAATACCACGGTCACACTGATTCTCTGTTGTAAGTGTTGCTATCATCAGCTCTGAATTGATGAGAGTGGAGGGCATTTTTTGACTCTTATTTCTAAACATAAAGCTTTCATAGCGGCAGTTTTCTCCTGACTTTTGAACTCTGAGATGCAGGGAGCCAAAGAGAATCAGCAGTGCTGGAGCAAGCTGAATAACATGTGCTTTTCATTTCTGTGATTCAGTGACATGATGCAAGAAGACAACACATCAGGGCTGTAATCAACACTGCTTTTTGGCAGCCTGAAAAATGCTTGAAATTACTGCAAACAAAACACATCTTCAACTGGCATGTGACAGAGTCTTTCCATTAAAGTTTACATAACACTGCTCATTTATACAAGCTGATAATAAGACTAAAACATGCATTTAATTTTTTTTCTTTCCTGTCAAGTACAAGAATTTACAAAGTACCTGAAAAAAAAAAATGTTACCTCTCTGTGAGTAAGGAAAGCAAAGGCATAAGTTTTGTTTTATTTTATATCCTGGCTTTCACTTGAGTGGACACAAGATTTTGAATTTACAGCTGCATATCTATATTTCTAGGCCATGAATTTACTCACACACAGCACACAGTATGATTCTTGAGGCTCTCCTGTACCTGGCCAGGAGTTGGACTTTGATTATATTTGTGGAACCCTTCCAACTCAAGATATTCTATAATTCTATGATTTACACACTGGTGATAGACTTTTACAGCAAAAAACCACAAACAGAACACAATTACCATTAGATATTGTGGGGCTTTTTAGGGATAAATAAAGCCAGATTTATTTAACACTATGACCTGCATCTCCTCAGAGGTGAGACTTATTCAACCTGTTCTAAAATGGCTAAATCCAGTGTTTCAAAGAGAAAATGGAAGCTATTTTTGAATTATGAGAAAACTAAATTTATACTCAAAGAAGTATATTAAAAGGCTTTAAACTTAGATTTATCAGCAAGTTTATTAGGATGCCCAGAATGACAAAGATAGTCTCTAATTGTCATGCCATGAACTATTGAGTACTGTTTTTAGTTCTGGGGCCCCCGGTGGGAGGAACACATTTGAGTGGGACCAGAGGAGGCCATGAAGCTGATCAGGGACTGCAGCATCTCATCTTTGAGGACAGTCTGAGAGCTGGGGGTGTTTAGCTTAGAGAAGAGAAGGCTTCCAGGAGAACTCATTGTGATCTTCCTCTGTACTTAAAGATGGCCTAGAGGAAAGATGGGAAGGGACTTTGCTTTGAGACTTGACAAATTGTATTTTAATTATGACTGCTAGTATTTATACTCAATTGTGCTATAAAGTTTCAGCTTCCAAACCTTTAAAATAATTATATAGCTAATTATATGGACCCAAGCCTAAGGTTTATGTCTAATTAATTGTTGCCTAGTTAATGACACATTATAAAATATTGTATAAACTACTGGGAAGGTTTTTCATGTTAAAGGGTTTGAAAAGGGTTTTTTTGTGAATTTGTGTTTATCAAGTCAAGGGCTTTTTTTTTGCTTGTCTCATGCTCTGCCAGTGAAGAGATATTCAAAAGAAACTGAGAGGGAGAACAGGTGGAACAGGTGACCCAAGCTGACCAAAGGGATGTTCCACACCATAGAACATCATGTCCAGTAAACTGGGGAGAGTTACCTGGAAGGGTGACTGATCTGACTTTGGGAAAGGGCATCTGGCATTGGGCAGCTGATGGTGAGAAATTGCTGTGTGCATCACTTGTTTTCCCCTTTTTTATAATCATTCTTATTATCATTTACCATTATTACTGTATTTTATTTTGTTTTCCTTTCCATTAATAAAATGGTTTTAACACAGAAGTTTTACTTAGATTCTCCTCCCCACTGCACCATGGTGGGGAGGAAGATGGGGGCACTGAGCAAGTGGCTGACATGTGGCTAATTTCTATCTGGGTTTAAAACCACAACAGTCCATTTTCTGGTATTCTGTGGATTAGATGTTCTCAGGCAGATTGGTTTGTAAAAAGAATGAAAACCAAAAGTCCTCTTCAGAATTGTATGCTGTCCATCTTCTCCCATGTACTGCTTCTTCTTTTACTTCTTTCCCTTTGTACAATACCCAGTTTATGAGGTCCTTTACATCCTTTGCATTTTCTATAACATGTTTTCATATGTATTTTTCCTGGCATTATTTAACTTAGACTATATGTAATATTTAAGAACTAATAAAAAAATAAGGTGTGCACACAAACGTCCTGCAAATATTTTTTAAAAATTACTTTTGCTTTGATTATTTGTTTTTATTGCATGGCAGGAAAAAGGTTTTTTGTTTTTTTGGCAGTAGCAGACTGGTACTACTTTTGATGAATAAAAATAGTAATCTAAAGTTTCTATCACTTAAAGCTAACAGCTGCTAACAGTTAACAGTTGTTTCTTCATGAGACAATATTTTAACAAATCTTTAATCTCAATGGAGTTAAGTTTTTAATTTGGTTTTGTTATTATGTCTTAATAGAGGAAATCTTCTAAGTCAAGGTAGTGAATCTGTGATAGTGGTTCACTAAAATTTATCAACTTCCTTTTTTGGAATTTTTATAAATAAATTAAAGTTTAAGGACTAAAAATATAATTTTATGTTATGGAACAATTGCCTCACTGAAACACTGATGTGATGAAATAGAAAACACCAAAGAATCTGTTCTTTTGTTCTTTAATTTACTGTCATTTATTTAAGTCTTAAAGATGCCACAGAACTGGCCAAATATGTTTCTGCAAAGCAAAGATTTTTTGTTAATTATGTAATTAGAAAATTCCCCTATTAGGCAAGTGGGTTACCAGATACTATATTTAACATTTCTGTATTTAATTCACTGAACTAATAAACATAATGATAAACCTAAATTAATTTTTTTGAGCCTGAGATCTCTATATACTCAAAAATGTGTAACTTGGAGCTGGTAAGATGTTACACTCATGAAAGAAATCTCTGACTGGGGTAGTATTTTAATTTTCTCTATAGAAGGAAAAAAATTGTGTGTCACTATTTGATGTTACTTTTACTGTGAGAAGCACTGTTCCTGATTTTTCTGGTGCACCTATATATCTAATACTCAATTTATAACCAAAGAACAGTTTTTGCTGAAAAGTCTAAAAAGAGTCACAATATATTTCTTCACATTCTTTGGGTTGTATGTATTACGCTTATTAACTTTGAAAAATTAAGTATCTGATCCTTTTGGTCAGTCAGATTTTCTGTCCTGGTTTATGAAGCCTGTTTACTAATTCATTGACTGCAGAGTCTTCCTTCCTAGATGCTGAAACAATTCTGAAAATTTTCTACTGTAAAATTAGCTTGTTTCTGGATAATGGTATCCATACATTGGTACATATAGTACTGTGTCTTACCCCTAGATATGTAGATTATTTTGGAAGCAATTAAAGAATTTTCTCAGTTTACTCCTAAATAATGGCACTAGTTCTTTGGTGAATTCAAGATTCATAAATCTTGAATATTGGTTTAGTCTTGCATTTGGTTAAAATCTTGCTACTTGTTCATGTACTCTCTCACTCAAAGAGCAATTTATTTAAAGCATTTTTTAACTGTCTTGAAAAGTTTTAGTATGAAGTTTAGACTACAGGAAATAAGAAGACAAAAATCTCCTAACAGCTTGTATTGTTCCAGCAGCTGCTTGTAATGATGCTTATAGTCAAAAAGATGAAAATCAAATTCTTCAGAGGGATCGTTTCAAATTGAATGTTTAAAATATAAAACTTGAGTAAATGTTCCAGTTCCTCATTTGTCTGTAGTCTAATATTAATCTTGAGTTCAAGCAATGTTAAAAAAGCAAGTCTTGAATAGTATATAAGTATCATGCACTAATCATCAGAAAATTAAAATCTAAAACAATTGAAAATTTTCTGGAGTATATACTGCACAGTGCTAGTGTTCATTTTACTCTTTCTGTGGAGAATGCAGAAAGACCAGAAAAACTGAGTAGGTTTCATCAAATAACAGAAGAAAACAAAAGAAACAAACAATAAAAGGGCAATTTTCAGATTGGCATATAAAAGGACAGATTAAATGCAGGTCTTCAATTTTGCACTTCAGCCAGTGCATTCTTAGGAAAACTATTAGCTTGGGGTTTTTTGTTTCTAAGAGAAGGCTTTCACTGTAAGATAGTGAACTTGAGTAAGAAATAAACCAAACTATTTTTCTCCTAAGGAAAATTACTCTTCTGCTTGACTTTCAGTAATCTATATTTTTTGGGTGATCATAGCATTTAGAACAGTTAATTTATCTCAGGACTGTTTTGTTATGGGTGAAAAAAATAGCTTAAAAAACCCCAGCAAATGGACAAATAAAGGCATGATAGAGAAAAGAGATTTAATAATCATTGATGAGAGATAAAACTTTGAACTCTGTTAAAAGTCATAAATATAAATAAAGTAGTTATGCTGTAAGAACAGCAAACACTCTTTTGAAATATTTTCTTAGAAGTGTGCCAAGGGAAATGAGATACTTCATTCCCAAATGAAATTGCAGTTGGCAGGAGGTTGTATTTTCCAAATAAAGTTCTGGGCTTCTGTGATGAAATAAAGGCTCCTTAGATGGTTGCTCGATAGGAAGAGACAAGATATGACACAGTTTTTTATTTCTTTTCTTTAATCTCTTAACACATGTTCATGAACATTGAAAAGAGCAACATACAAACACAAAAGAAACTCCTAACTTGATAACAACAACAGTTTTAAGAGTACTGCTTTGCAAAGAGATAATGTGGGGAAAAAACCCACTAAACAGAAGAGAATTTTCATGCCTTTGATAAAAATCTTCTCTTTACTAGCAATTGAAAGTACAAAAATGATAAATGTGGAGTACTGAGGACAGTTAAAAATTGGCCAAAGTATTTTAGACAGATGGCTATCTACAAGTCACATTGATTTCCTTGAGAAACTGAATGATCAGTTTTCCTACAAATTTGTCCCACATGGCTAAGGATCTAAATACAGGCCTGACTGAGTTTCCATATATTTGTCTAAGTAATTTTTTATCTTGTTTTCTGCATTAAACAGACTTCAGATTAATGGGAAGAAATTCTAAGTGACATTTTGAAGAGGAAATCACTGAATCACATTAATTCAAAATAGCTATCCAGGTCTAGTTTCCTCATAGGTATTTCAGGAATAGTATCCTGTCTACCTTGAAAACTGAAACTAAACTGATGAACAAACTTCTGAGCTTGGAGGTATCTTCTTTTAAATATGATTTGTCAGGCTCTGTCCTAGAATTCAAGAGAAATTTTCAATGTAGATGCAGAGTGCAATAACACTTCTGACACATAATTGTTTTTGCATCCACTTGATCTCAAACTGATGTTGAATTTCCACAGGTGAAGAGAGCATTATGTATCTGAGGCTAACAACTGCTGATAACAAATGTAGTAAAAGAGATAACAAGGTATGCTACACAAGAAGTATAAATAGGAACTGCATCTTCTGTGTAGCTGGTGGGAAGTGATGGAAGAGAATTTATTTCTCAAAGCACAATAGGAACTCTAGAGTATCCCTGGTGACTTTAGAGCTTTAGAGTACAAATACAGGCTTCTAGGCTAATTTAGCTTTTAAAATAACTTTTCCTGAATTTAGATATTTTGGTGAATATCTGTACCAAGTTTCAATGGAAACAAATTTTAGATGTATTTCTTCATAAGTAAACCCCTGGTCAGAATGTCACTGCAAACATGCACCTCAAATAGGTATTTCAGTAGAGTGTGGGTGCTGACATTTATAACTAGAAGGAGTTATCGACATTAATGGAAAACATAGTTTTGCATTAGTTCCAGACATCAAAGAAAAGACAGTTCTCCTTAGTGTAAGTAATAAAAACAAACAAAAACAAAGCAAACAAACAAAAAAACACACACACACAAAAAAAAAAAAAAAAAAAAAAAAAAAAAGGAGGGATGGGGGTGGGGAAGGAATCTTAGATCTGTTTTTATATGTCTATAATAAGGTTGATTTCCAAAACCTTCTTCTTTGGTGAATATGCTGATGACACACCATTCTTTTCAGACACCGTTCTGTATAACAAAGTATTTTTTGCTGCTATGACTAAAGTAGCAGAAATGGAATTGCAACTGTCTCAGTCTTTGAAAAAATAGCAGTTACTAGAAGGAAAAGAATTCTTGTGATATTTTCTGAATCTGTTCTAGGAAATCTACTGAGGGTTTAATCTGGGAGGTAACCATGCTGTATTTTCAGCAGCAGAGGTTGGCACAATTTTTAAACTCACAATTCTAGTAAATTACTTTTCTGTTCTCCTTACCCTCCTTACCCTCTCCTTACCCATGCTATCTCACCCATGTCTTTTTATGTAACAAACAAAGTTATGTAAGCTTACAGAAGCAAGAAAAGGGTCTTTCTTAACTGGAGGAGTAGTAGCAAGTACCATGGTAGCATTTATGACTTGCAAGTAAGACTAAACACTGGAGCGTAGGAAGAAGTGAGTAAGAATTTAAAGTGAGAGAGAAAGTGTAAACCTTGGAGGGACTGCAGATCCATATATAACTTTCCTTCATTTTTGTTCTAGAAATTATGTCTTTTACAGAGCAAGGAAATCTGCTAAAAGAAAAGAGCCTCAGGAGAGCTTTGAGCCTAATTTAAATTGAGATATTTTTCAGGCCATTTATTCTCATTCATATTTTTTGAAAACATTTAATGACTCCTTCTAATTATATTTAAAATATGGATTAATAACTTCCCCTGTATGCTTCTTTATTCTTCATATATTTGATCATTACAAAAGAAATGTATATTTAAATGTTTCTCACTTCCAGTTTATCATAATATAGCATATCTCAGTTTGTACATTTTATCAAAAGAACCAGCATTAACAAATTCTCACTTATATGATCTAGCTCCTTTCATGATTCATAAAAACGTTTCATAGTCAATTTTTCTCAATTTCAATACGGATTTCTTTCTAATATTTTGCTAACAGTGTTAGCATTAAATTAATGCTAAAGCATTAATTAAATTAATTAAAGCACTGCATTTCTTTTCTCTGAGTATGTACCATCTCTTATCGAGAAAAGACTCCTCATAATGTTGTTTTGTGCTGGTTTTGGCTGGGGTAGAATTAATTTTCTTCACAGTGGCTGGTATGGGGCTGTGTTTTGTGTCTGGGCTGAACACAGGGCTGTTAATATAGAAATGTTTTTGTTGTTGCTCAGCAGGGCTTGCACAGAGCCAAGGCTTTTTCTGCTCTTCGTGCTGCCACACTGGCAAGGAGGTTGGGGATGCAGGGGAGGTTGGGAGGAGCCACAGCTGGGACAGGTGACCCAAAGTGACCAAAGGGATATTCCAGACCATGTAGCATCATGTTCACAATATTAAGTGAAGGGAGGAAGGAGGAAAGGGGACATGTTAGCAGTGATGGCATTTGTCAGCCAAAGTAACTGTTACATATGATGGGGCCCTGCTTTCCTGGAGGTGTCTGAACTGCTGCTTGCCCAGGCAAAGCAGTGAATTAATTCCTTGCTTTGCGTGTGCATGGCTTTTGTTTTTCCTATTAAATTGTCTTTCTCTCAACCCATGAATATTCTAGCTTTTACCATCCAATTCTGTCCCTGAGCATGCTGGTGGAGGGGTGAGTGAGAGGCTGTGTGGGGCCTTGGCTGTTGGCTGGAGTTAGACCACAACACCTTTGGACAATATGCTGAGGAATATGGATATTACTTAGTTGCAGTTCGTAAGAAATGTCGTTCTAAGACAGACTGCTGGCCATCTAGCCCAATACTCTGGCATTTAGGCTGACAAAGTAAATTAGATTTATGGAAGGAAAATAGATACTGCTTTTTTTACAGAAAAGCCTTTAAAATGGGAGTGATTTTTACTTATACTTACTTTTATTATTTTAAATGGTCATGGTGTTAATTAAAATCAGTATGTTAATGAAAATATTATCCAGTGGCATAAGAGCAATTTCATATTTCTTTATATTCCAGGCCCAGGTCTCTTGTATGTACAGAGCTGTTATCATCTGTTCTGACAAGGGCCTTTTTTTTGCATGTGTGTGTAATTCACATTACAGAACTCCAAATAATGAAATTTGTTCTTCAGCTACTGCTTGTGTGAAAGGAAAAATATCATTCATGTTTCTTTCAATGGGTCATTTAAAATTATTTTTGTTTAAATAAATTGGAATTGCAAGATTACAAATATATGTCTATGCTGTTTTGGGTTTTTTTTTGATCTGACAGTAATTTATATGATTTAAGGAAGATAAATACTTGCAGTTAAAACTCTAAAAACCAGCTGTATTCTCCAGAAATACCAAGAGAAGGAATTAATAGAATTAATAGAAAATTAAATAAAAATTGAGATTTCTACCAGGAATTAATTCAGACTAATACTCAGATCAAGATAGGCATAGATGTAATTTTGACTTGGGGAACAAGAAGCAGAAAAAACCCTTGCTGTGTCTATTGAAAGAAGGTAGGACATAATGATTTTCCAATGTCTTTCTGACATCTCTCACAAAGAAGTGTGAAACTGTGGTATTTAGATAGAATAAGAAGAGTTGCCTTCCTTCCTTCCTTCCTTCCTTCTTCTTTACATCTTTTGACATTTTTCTTTTCCTAACAATATGAAATCTATTCAGAGATTTCTTTTTTTTCAGCTCCACTAATTATTTAGCCATCATCAGCTATTCATAAATCGTTTAAAGCAGCAGGGAGTCACTAAAGCAGATGCTGTGATTACTTTCTAAAATTGCAGGTGTCTACGCAGTTCAGCAGTCATTACCATGTAAGGTCGCTTAGTGATGCAATGTAAAGAAGTGTGGGCTGAAGAGAATAATTTATGTCTAAAACATCTCTCAAAAGCCCTATTCGTCAAGGTGCTGAGCACCTCCCAAAAGACTAACAACTTCTATTTAAATGAACCTGATTTAAGACTGAACACTACTGGGGACATACTCAGAGAGGTCCAGAAAAAATTCCTTGTTTCAGAGTTGATTATTTTGCATAATGAAAATGGTGGTTTCATTTTTTTCTCATGTAACTTACAAATTTTTGTTTCAAATAGTTTTAGTTTGAGGGACAATGGAATTTTATTGAGGAGACATTTTTCATCTCACTGGAAATAGTCTTTCTACCTTAATAATTAACATGATGGTGGAGCACCTAAATTTTCAAACATATTTGGCAATGTTCAAATACGAGGACCTACCTTAATATGAACATTGTTATATTGTATTTTCTGAACTGCTGAGCCCAGAGGCTAAGTGCTAAGTACCGAGCCTGTAAGATCTGTAGCAGACATGGTGAGGTGGATCAAAGCAAAACTGATTTCAATATCTGGCCTCTATAGGATTTTCAAGATACATCTTAAACAAGCAAAGTCTAAAGATATATTACTTCCTTCCAACATCTAAGTTTTTTCTTGTCATAAAAGAAATATAAAACCCAATAAAAAAAAATCCAGATTTATCAGTCATTTTGTCTCCTTATAATTCTGGAATATATTAAGAATATTACTTCTACAGTTATTTTGTTTACTGTATGGCACAAAACTACAGTATGGAATTAATTAGAAGCAATTTCCCCACAGAAGTTTTACTTTGGAAAGACAAGACATGCATGCATGCCTGGGACTATAATCTTCCCAGCTGAGTGACAGAAAGAGCTACTGCCTACTACTATTGCAGGATCTTCTTGAGTCCTCAGTATAAAAATAGTCTCTCTAGAAAATTGCCTTAAATGTGCTCTGATTTCCTTAGTCTTGCACTGCCATATTATTAGTGATATTTATTCTATTGTCAAAACCAGATTCCCAGGCTTTCAATAAGTATAAGTGAGTATTTTTGAGAATTTTCAGGGTTTTTTTTCCTGGGAAATTCTAGAGAGCTGTAAATTGTGTTCAGGAAGTGTGTAATCATTAAATAAACAAAGCAAATCAACGCTCAGTAGGCTTTCTTTCACTCAATGATTAAGGTATAGCAATATTGGGAATTTGCTGTCTCACATCAAAAGTTGGAAACAACTCTGTAGTTAATTTCTGTTAAGTAGTTTATAAATAGAACACTGTCAGAAAATGAAAAAGTCTTAAATATAGTTCTGTTAACCAGAATAAACCCCAAGCGTACACTGATTTGATTATTTCATTATTTGTGTGTTTTTACATGGAGGAAAGAAAAAGCAATAACATATGCACAGGAGGACAACCTCGAAGAGATAGAAATTTTGGGCTAAAAAAAATTATTTTTTTTTTAAAGAGTGTTAAAATATATTAAAAAGCATTTGCTCAATAACTTCATTTTGAACACAGTTTTTTGAAATATTACATATTTAGGGTTCTTTTTTTTCCTTCTAGGTCAGAACAGACAGGTTTTCTCTGACCTAAAAGTTTGCATACAGACTTCTACTAGATAATATCTATTGTTGGTGAGATGTCTTTAGGGATTGTACAGGAAAGGAGATGTTGAAGACAATAAAAGGAAAAAAGGTTTGATTGCTTGCAAACAAACAAATTGTCAGAAAAAACTGTATTTTTTTCTATTCTGCTTTGTTGAAGCAGCTTACTAGAGGGAGAATTTTAGTTTTCAGCTTGAATGATGACTTTGATATAAATATAAAATGACAAGACGCAACATCCCCTAGTGAATCTCAGAGTTGCTTGACATACATTTTTCTTGACTTCTCTCATCTTATAAGAATGTCTTATGGAAAAGTGTTTTCTATAAATTATTTTTTCTCAACTGAATGTCCATCTGGGAGATGAAATAGTTAATTCCAAGCATATGGGTAATTAAAAATGACCTTGATTATTAGAGGTTTTCAAAGCACATCAGATAAATTTCAGAGAGAAATTTAAATAATTAAATTGTAGGTGTGTGTTGGTCACCGAAATTTGAGTGTAAGGCACATTTTTTAAATTACATATTTTTACATACAAATAATCTGTTTCTTCCTATATACATATATATATGTTCTTCCCCTTCATTTTCATTTATTTTCACTCAGTGATGCTGGTCTCTTGCTATGCTTTCCTTATTTATTATTCCTAAGGATTGAGAGCTCTTGTACTCTGTGGAAAATATCTTCAAAGATCTGTCAGCTCTTCTCCCTTATTTCTGAGGGCAGTTTCCCAGGGTGTCCTATTGACTAACTCCTTGAAGACCTGGAATTTTGCTTTCTGAAAGGTCAGGTTGCTGAGTTTACTCTTCACTTGACCAATATCCCTCAGGTCTGTGAACTCCAGCAGTGCATGACCACTGCAGCTTCATCCTTTGTACTTTTCCTCAGATCATAAGAAGGCCAAAATTGGCAAGTTAAGAGAAACAAAGCAATTCTCATTCTTACATAAAGGCTATTGCTGTACCATAAGGCTTTGCTTTTAGAGAGACCATGGGGATGCTTCAGCTGGAACCAAGGCTTTCAGCATGACTTTTGGAGTCTCACCACTGTCATCATTGCAAAGGACAAAAGAACTGAAGAGAACTGGAAACTGTAGATTCCTAAGAAGATTGTCAAGTAGGAGAGGCAGTCAAGAACAAAATTAGAATCTTTTGATATATTTTATGTTTCACATTTCACTTGCTAATTCATTTACCAGAAAAAAAGGTGTATTCTTAATATGATTATATAATGATTGTGGAAGACAAATTACATGACTAACGCTTTGCATCACAAACTATGCACGGAGTTTTGATGGTGTTGAATATTCAAAAAATAAAATCATGCTGTCAGCTCAAATAAGGAGGAAACATATGCTTTAGGCAAAAACAACACAGAGGACATAGTGATGCTGCAAAGGCTATAGAAATAATATATTAGTTACACTGATGAAATAAAACCAGCAACGGCTTAGTCACAGTAATTTTAAGCTAAACCCTTTCTGTACTATTTTCTGTCTGAAGAGAATTTTCTTGGTAAATGAATTTGAAAACACTAAAATTAACAATAAAGGAATATTTATGCCATAGTACAGTTAATATAACAAGTGATTTTTAAGAGATACACAAAATAGTGTTTAAATTTATTTTATATATATTTATACAGCATCTTTATTGCATCCTTGAATCCATGATTTTTGCAGTCAAGAAGGGAGAGTAGCCTCTTTTTATCATGGAAGGTTTAAAGAGACCATGGTGGGTCATCTTGTTTAAACTCCCTGCTCAAGCATCCTAGAGCACAGGATTTTGTCCAGGTGATTCTTGAGTATCTCCAGTGTGGCAGACCTCACAGCCTTTCTGGACAGCCTGTTCCACTGCATGGTCACCCACACAGTGAAGAAGTTCTTCCACATATTCAGGTACAACTTCCTGTGCATTAGTTTCTTCCCATTGACTCTCATCCTTTTGTTTGGCACCACTGAGAACAGCCTGGCTCCAGCATCTGGAAACCCTCCCTTCAGATACTGACATGGATGCCTTCTAAGTCTTCTCTTCTCAAGGCTCAACAGGCCCAGCTCTCTCAGCCTTGCCTCATAAATGAGGTGCTCCCATCCCCTCATCATCTTCATAGCCCTCTGCTGGACCTTCTCCAGGAGCTCCATGTCTCTCCTGTAAGCAGAACTGCACACAGCACTCCAGAATATGGCTCACTAGGGCAGAGTAGTGGGGCAGGATCACCTGCCTTGATCATCTGCTCTTCCTAATGCTCCCCAGGATACCACTGGCCTTCTTGCCCACAAAGACACATTGCTGGCTCATGGACAACTTGTTGACCACCAGGACTCCCAGGTCCTTCTTTGATGATCTGCTTTTCAGCAGGTCAGCCCCCAGCCTGTCCTGGTGCCTAGGGTTATACCTCCCCAGGCACTTGCCTTTGTTTAACTAAAGAATATTCTTCTCTGTCCATCTCTATAACCTGTTGAGGTCTTTCTGAACAGCAGCACAACATTCTGGTCCACTCTTCCCAGTTTGGTATCATCAAAAAACTTGCCAAGGAAGAATCTGCTCCTTCATCCAACCTACTAATGGATAAATTATAAAATATTTGGCCTAGCATTGAACCTTGGGGCCACCATTAGTGACAGGCCCCCAATTAAACCCTGTGCTACAACCCTCTGGGATCTGCCATGCAGCGAGTTCTCAAACCACCTCTCTGTCCACTCACCCAGTTCACACTTCCTGAGTTTGCCTGTAAGGATGTTGTGAGAGATAGTGTCAAAAGCCTTGCTGAAGTTGAGGTAGACAATATCCACTGCTCTCTCCTTATCCATCCAGGGAGTAATTTCATCATAGAATTACATCAATCCGGTTGGTTAAGCATGATGTACCTTTAATGAATACACGCTGACTATTCCTGATCACCTTCTTGTCATCCATGTTGATAGAGATGGCCTCCAGAAAGGGGTGCTCCATCACCTTTTCAGGGGTAGAGGTGATGCTTGACAGGCCAGTAGTTCCCTTGTTCCCCCTTCTTGCCATATTTGAAGACTCGGGTGATCGCTTCCCAACAGCCCCCAGACACCTCTCCTGATCACTACAACCACTCTAACCTTTCAAAGATGACCATGACTGGCAGAGCTATGGTGTTCACAGGCTCTCCCTGCTCTCATGGGTGCATCTGTGTAAACAGATCTTCCAGCTTCTCCTGTTTGTTTCCCACACTGCATGTGTTGTTGTGCAGCTTCATAGCAGTATTTGATTACATCAATATCCCAGTGAGAATGCAGAGACATCCCATAATCCTGTAAGCCTTCTTTTGCTATAGGTCTCCCCTTACCACATTTTATCTCTGTCTAGAATGACCGTCCCCTGCTCCCTTCAAATCTAGATTAAAGCTTTCAATGAGCCTTTGTAACTAGTGCAAGACACCTTAATTTTCCAGCTCCTTTCTTTATACTGTACATACAGGTCAAGAAGAGATTAATTACTTCAAGAATTACAGACAATGAACAAAAAGATATAAGGCCTTTACAGAATATATTTTAACAAAAACTTCTGCATTCCAAAATTTGATCATTTTGTATGTACTGGGACAGACTGTTCTAAAATGTTTAAAGATTACAAAACCCCAAATTACATATTCATAGCTTTCAATACTGGGCTTTTAATATATTAGTTTTTCAGCACAGATCTACTCACTGAGCAAATGGAAAATGTTTTTTGCATCAGGCATTGGTCTCTGTTGGAATCAAGGAGTTATTATTGCATGGTATAAACACAAATAAACATCTGTTTCTTTTGTCCTCATACAAGTAATTAACACAAAATCAGGAAGCACATTTCTCACAGGAGGAAATCTTGCAACCTTAGTACAAATGAGATTTGCATTCTGACATTGCAGTGTTATTTTCTAAAATTCCAGACAGAAAAAAACAACAAAATGCACAAGTAATAAACTCCTTTGGATTATATATTGGCATGTCTTATCATAAATTATCAAAATATCATTGCACATTGAAAGAGACTCCTCTAAGTGCTACCACCCATCTCTTTACAAATTCTCAAAATAATTTTATAATTTCAGAATTTAATAGATATCAGAATATGACTAGGGTCAATCTTTCTCCATTGTTCTCATTTTTAGTGCTCTTCCCTGGATAAGGGATTACTTCAGAGATGCTCAGCACCTCTTGTAAATACTTGGCTTTGTCATCCAGATGTAGAGCCTGTGCTTAATGTGGTGCAATGCCACATTAAGCATTGCACCACATTAAGATTAGAGAGAGAAAGACAGAGAGAGAAAAACAGACATATTTTACTATAACTGTAGGTGTCCACAGTTCCTTGTTAATTACAACTCACCTTGTTTATCATAGCTAGATGGGTTTTGGTAATATGTAACCTATAGTGAAGGATCTAGTGAAGTAAATGAAAGAAAAATCAGTTGGCATCAAGAAATTTTGGAGTGGGAAAGAGAGAATGGCATTATATATTTAGGCAGGTGTTCCTAATACCAGTTTGAAAGCATAAAAGACTTGGCACAGTGAATTTAGATGGCTGAACAGACATCTAGTGATAAAACAGAGACCCCCTTTAATCTGTTCTCTCCCCTCTTCCTAATGCACAGACACAATGTGAAGGAAGCTGCTGCCTTGTCTTCTCTGAAGACACGGATGCTATTCTTGTTCACAAAATGCCTCAAAGTATTGCAACATTAACAAGATTTTGATGGAGATGCTAATACATATAACTGACCTGAATATTAGTATTTTGAAAAACTTCTCTTCTAGTCCATTAGTTCACCTATTTCAGGTAGCCTCAAATACCTTTTGAGCTTTGAACTTGTTTAACAACATGTGGCATGAGAGAATCAGAAAGGAGGGTTATTTTATACATGTAAGGAAAATAAAAGTAGTGTAATGAAAAATGAGAAAAAATCAAACTATGACTAAACACAAAATTGTTATGAATAATAATTCATAATAGTGAAGATAGTATGTGATAGTATCAAAAATTTTATACACTATCAAAAATAAGAGGAACAAATACTTACATTATAAACAATTGATCAAATTCACATATCTTTCCTGAGTAATCAAACTTATATAAAATCAATAAGAAATTTATGACTGTGTACATTCAATAAGTGGAAAGTATTCTGATATCTATCATTGTAAATTTTATACTTTAATATGAGTTTTCATAATTTTTTTGCATTATCAATAGACATGAAAAAAATTACTTTGATATAGTAACTCCTTTCCAGCTCAAAAATAAACAAACAAAATCCCAACAATGATAATTTGGAATATCTACCTCAGTATAGCTTGTGAAATCTGACTATTTCTGTCAGTGCATGAAAAAAATATGCCTAGTGAAATCCTCTTGGTTTTAAACAGAAAGTTCAGTCTTTTTGGATGGATATTACGTGTCTGCATAAACAGGAACAGGGGCAGCTGTTAATCAGATGTTCCTATCAAATATTTATTTTTCACCCTGTGCTTCAAAATGCATTGCAGGTCAGTCAAGCAAAGAGATCTCCAAACAGAATGAAAACAGCTAGTTTTTGTTTTGCTTAACCAGCTCACAAAAGTTTGTGTGGGAGAGAAGAAATGGGTACTTTTCATAGCAGGAGCTATAGAATAGAATATTTTCAGTTGGAAGGGCTGTAGCAGAAACACAGGTTAGGCAAAAGACTCTGACTTAGAAGTATTCTGTTACTCTGAGCAGAACCAAGCAATGGTCTCTGTCCAAACAATTACTTGAGTAGTTACTCTAATTACTCCATGCAGAACTTTGTATTACTGTTTTTTTCCTGAACAGCTAACTTCTAAATTCAGAATGGAAATTTGAAATTTCTGCACATTTTGAGTTTCTGTTAAAAATGAAGCAATAGTAGTACTTATGGGAATTGTGTCCATTAATCTCAGTGGAATAGAGTGATTATTCTCTACTATCATTATTTAAGTTTCGACTTTAGATTAAAGGTCAATGAACAATGTTTGAAAAGTGAAGCCTTATTTATGAAATAAAATGGCAAAACCAAAAATAGCTGTAACAAACCTTGACAACATTAGAGATGGATCACAATTAAAGCTTTTCCTTTTAAGGGAACATTATTGACAATTTTTTATAAAGAAAATTTGCAAAGAATGCTTTAAAAATTCTTGAAATACACAAGCATTATGTTGATTGAGTAGAAAAGAAGCATTAAATAAAGCAAATAGAAGAAATACCACTTTCTCCAGTGGCTTGAAAGGCTGTAAATTGTGCTTTCCAACAGGTTGGTTATCACACATTGGTATTATTTAAGAACCCCATACTTCAAAGTAAAATTTCATAAAGCTTAACTACATAGGAAATACAAATAAACCTCTCCCATCCCCGAGTTGTACTTTGAAAAGCACCAAGACCTGTTTTCTTCTACAGTAGGTCAACATACCATTAACATTCTCTCTTGGTAAGTTGAAGCTTAGGTATCTATAGACCCTTCAGACAGACACCAGAGGCACGATGGAGTAAAAGTTAACTTCCATCAGCTGAAGCCTGGCTTAGCTGCTGATCCATCAGGATAGCCATATGCTCTGTCAACAAGAGGAAAATGTATCAATCTCCATGAAAATTCTTGCTAATAACAAGATCAGAAATAATGAAATTAATCTTCAATGTTAGTTCTCTATTACAAATTAAAAAATTCCATCATTTAGTGGCTTAGTTCATGAGGTTATACAATCAAGTTTGAAGCAATTTTTTCAGTAGCATATTTTTCTGTCTATAAGTTACTAAATAACATATTCCAATATATAAGGATTTTACTATAACAGGAAAATTTTTGATTTTTATGTTTAAATACTTAACAAAAATCATAATGAAATAAAGTACAAAACCCTAAGCAGAGGGAAAAAATGGAAGAAATACATATAAGGTAAGAAAAAGGCTTTTTATTTTTTTAACTACAAAGTATTGTCAAGTATAAACAATGAGCATGTTGACAGGTCCTAATGGTCCTGAACAGCCTCACCTGGACCTACACCCTGGGCTCAGTCCCATTTCCATAGGTTTTGCTTGAGCCATACTGCAAATAGACTCTGTCCAGCTTGTCCCTTCACATTCTTGTCTTGTTGATTGGATTTTCTGGGTTGACATCAGGTCTTTGTCACCTTACTTATGATTATTCAGTTGTTGGCACGACTTGCCTGTCACCAGCCCTGCTGTGCTCAGCTTCCTTGAGCACACTGCCTTGCAGGAGGAGGCACTACCCCTCCCTGAGCTGGTGTGACTCTCAGCTGCCCCCTGACAGTATAAACTCTTGTACCTTTTCTGGGAGGCTGCAAGAATTGGCAAGGTTTGCTTTTAGCCATTATTGACATTCTTTAAAAAACTTCTCTGAAAGTAATAGCTACTATCTACGATTATCCTATGTGGTGTGTTTTCAATGGCTTTGAAGTGTTGTTCCTTGTATTTCCTTTTGAAAACTGGCAAGGTTGGTATTTAGACATTAAGATAAAAATGCCACAAAAAATTAGTATGAATTACAGAGAGGTGGTGGAGAAGAGAGAGGGATGGGAAGAAAAATTGAATAAGGGAAGGAATGGATTAGTCAGTAGGTCATAAATGCCTATAAAAATTAAATAGGTGGGAACAAAGAAGATGGGATTGAATTATTTAAAATTACTAAAGTTGATAAAAGCATGAGTAATAACCTGAAACTCAGACAGGAAATAATAATTTACATATTAATACAAGAATTTGTGATAGTGAGGTCAATTAGAAAAAGGAATAATTTGCTGAAGAATATGGTTTTGCTAATATTGTCTAAGGTGTCAATGAGACTAACACAAAGCATTATCACATTAACAAAGGCAATCCTTTAAGAAAAGAATGAAATTAAGATAGAGTTGATTTTCAAACTACTTCTATAACTAAAACTAAACTTCTAAACTATACTTCTGTTGTAGTATGACCATGGATATTTTTGTCCAGAAAAGAAAAGTAAAGCTTCTTTTATTTTTGTTCGGGGTTTTTTTAATATATTTATTTTAAAGTCAATTTCCTGATTAATATTATTCTGTGACACTTTTTGCAGCACACAGCTCTTATGTTTTGTGTTCAATAGTTCCTCTTGGATATTTCTGTGATATATTTTATTATAGTAATTGTAGATGATCTTCCTGCATTTGTTTTTCACTTAAGAAAATTTGAACTCTATTCAGTTCAAGTCAGTACACAGAAATATGATTTTCTTTTCTTTCTGATTTTTTTCTTTAATTTTGGAAATTAAATATGAATCTCCAACACTTTTATAAATATATAATAATTTACTTATTAGAGCACAAATAAATACACTTGAATACATTTTTACTTTCTTATACTGCCATGATGGCTTGTTTTGTGAATCTGTTTAACAGCTCAAGTAGTAAAATTTTTAAAAATGTTTTGTGAATATACTGCTTCATATTGAAGTGTTCTCTCTGTTTTGAAAGTGCAAGTCTGTGAAATTCTACAAAGGTTAACTTGGAAATGAAATGATGTGTTAATCATGCATTTATTTCTGAATTATGTTGCTCTTTTTATTAAAAAATTGTATGTTTCCCTAAAATATTACTTAAATGAAGATGCTTGGTTCTTTCAATAAATCATTACAGTAATGTTTCTCTGGAAGAGAGAAAAAAATATTAAAGCATAGTAAGCAATGCTTTCAGTTAGAAAAGTAGAATGCTTTGAGAAGATTTTTTCAACCACAAGAAGATTAGAAGTAACCCATCACATGATCCCTGGTGAGTAGGCTCTAAGGAAGCAGAGCAATGAGGTACAGAGGAATCCTAGAATTTCTGTTAGTAGCTGATTTAAAAGAAAAAACTATCAGGAAGGACTAAAGGGTCAAAGTTTCATTACAGTACTGGCATATCATCATCAGAAATACTGCATTTGGGCGTGTAGTGCTTCAAGAAGTCACATAAATCCAATTATTTGGAATTCATACATTATGGTGCATGGGAAAGTGCTGCTGAAATACTCCAGGAATGGTTTCTACACAATTTATTCAGTCAATAGGAAAACTTTGGTGGAAAAAAGTTCAGTGGAATTTGGCAGCTGCATCTGATGAAATGTCTCTAATAACATGAAAAGTTCATGTTTGTTTATCTACACTTTCTTTACTAAACTAAAGTTACCTTGTATGCAGGTATCAAGCTCTAATAGCTTAGCTGATTCACAGTACTACAGTAATGTGCTCATGATATTTCACATGGAATCTGAGTCTTAATAGCAACAAAGGGTAAAAAAATAAAACACTGATTTTAGGCAAAAAGACATGTTCAACAAGCAAAACATACTACTGATAATAATAAAATATATTAAAACTTTATATATAAAAACACGAAGATATGTGACCTGGTCATTTTCAGAGTGCTGGAACTGTCTTCCCAGGACAGAGATTATGGCACCAAGCCTGTCAGTATTAAAGTGCTGCACAAGCCTCTCAAGCACACAGTGTAATTCTTAGGGCTGTCCTGTGCAGGGCCAGGAGTTGGCCTTTGATGTTCCTTGTAGGCCTCTTCCAATTCAGGATATTCTGTGATGTGTATCAGACCAGAGCATTACTTTTTTCATACTTCCACTCCTTAACAAGTGATGTGTCAGAAAGCAGCTATCAGTATACCTTTAAAATAATAGAGTATTCACATAACTTGTCTGTGTGTGTGTGTGTGTGTGTGTGAATGTATTGAAAATGCAACCTTAATTCAAGAACTGCAGGACAATTGAAGTTCATACTGCATTGACTTTATTGGAGATTTTGGAAAGAAAAACATATGGACTTGATGTTATCCTGATTTTGACAGGGACAGAGCTTATTTTCTTCTCTGTAGCTGGTACAGTGCTGTGTTTGGTATTCAGTATTGGAATAAACTTGGCAACACACTGATGTTTTGGTTGCTGCTAAGTGGTGCTTACCCCTAAGTCCATGGCTTTCCAGGTTTTCATGCTCTGCCAATGAGCAGGTGCACAAGAAGATGGGAGCAAACGCAGCCAGGACAGCTGAGCTGAACTGGCCAAAGGGATATTTCATAGAATGTCACCCTTGGTGTATAAACTGGGTGGAATTACTGGGAAGTGGGGGAAGGACATCAGTCAGCAGGTGATTAGCATTGTAATGTGCATCACTTATTTTCTTGGGATTTATTTCTGTCTACTATTTAAAAAATTATTATTATCATTATTATTATTAGTAGTACTATTACTATTATTATTACTATTATTACCATTATTATTTAGTTTCAATTATTAAGCTGCTCTTATTTTAACCCATTAGCTCTATTTTTTTTCTTTCCTGATTCTCCTTCCCAACTCTTCGGTAGGGGAAGGGAGAGAGCAGCTGTGTGGGACTTAGCTAACAGCTGGGGTTAAACCATAGCAGATGTTTGCAAGTGGTGTCATAAAGAATTGGTGCTAGAAACATTTTGAAAATGTCAATGATGATCAAGCTATGAAAGTACAATGAAGGGTATTTATGACATGAATTTTGAATCATCTATACACAGCAAGATGAGATAACCTGTATTGGAAGCTGCAGTAATAGGGATGAAGTAGATTGTAAAAGTGTAAAGTTCAAGGTTTATATATTTGAGATTATTAATGAGAATTAAGAATGGAGCTGCAATCCAATCCCTTGTAAGGGAAAATATAATTAATCAGAAAAGCGATACAGCCATGAATGAGAAGAATATGACCACAGCGTACAAAAGTCAAATATTTTCCAGTAAAAATGGTGAAACATTACTTTGGAAGAGTTTTGTTTCTCTTTATAAATAAGTCAAATAACGAATTTTTTTTTTTTAACTGAAACTTCTGTCATTGCTGCATTGCAAAGCAGAAAAGGGCATAATCAAAATGACAAAATAAGGCTAGAAAGGTAGAAGAAAATACATAACACAGAGATGTCTTGACTGGGAATACAAGAACACAATTCTCTTAAATTCAAGTTCACATCCTAAGAAGGAAAACATTATTTGTTGTAAATTTACTTTTGCAATGTGCTGAACATTGAACTCTATTACAAGAGTGATATGTATCCTAAAACGGGTCTGCATAGGCCCATTATCTGAACTCTGAGTTTACAGTTTTATGTCCTTTGACGTAATTTTAGCTGTTACTTTGATAATTATATGAAGCAGTAAGATTAACTCAAAAATGTTTTTAAAATGTAAAAGTCATCTACCTTTAAAAATTATTTTAACCTCATAATTCTTGAGTGCTATGAAATCAGATTTGTGTCATAAACATAGAATTCATGAAGAGAAAAGATCTATTAAAGAGCAAATCATCCAGATTCTGAAATACTATATCATCTGAGACAGATGTGTTTAAATATCTCATTTCAATTTGTTTAAACTACACTGCCAGTACATGAATGATTAAATCCATGAGCAAATAAAATAATGAGGGAATTTTCTTTAGTAAGATCAAAATCACTAGGCATGAAATAAAGACTATTACTTCCTTAAATACAAATTTTATACCTTGGTAGTATGTATGTATAGTTTTTTTTATTACAATAAAACCTATATCTCAATGTAGTGAAGTACATGTCAAAATTTATACAAAATTAGCTCATAAATCCTTTTAAGTCATATATTATTTTTGGTAGTGTTCAGATTTTCTGCGAGACAGAAATAAGCTAGAATCAGGAGTCTGTCATCACTATTAAATAAGTCTCTTCCTGAATACAAAAATGAAAAAAAAGTTTTGTTCTGTTTTATATAACAGCAAACAACTTTTGGAAGCATGCCAATTTCCAAATTGGTTATAATTGTGTGTTTTAAACTCTAGGAAGCAAGGTCTCATTTAAGGATGTGTTTGTGTGAGCGCATGAAGCCAGAGCCAGATTTCAGTTTTGCTAGGTTGCTTAGGAAATAACAATATTTAAATGTGATTGTGCATCACCAGCTGTGTTTCAGTTTGCATAGATCAACATGGACCAATCCTGACATCATCACTCTGGAAAATATTTGCTAAAGTCATAAAGTGGAAGAATTTTCTGGTAGACTGTGGCACAATGAGAATCTATGGGAAGTCAGAGCAGGCACTGGAAGGCAGTTAGAACAATGAACTCCTCAAACTCCAAGGATGGAGATGAGATTAAATTTTGATATTCAGTGTCATGCCAGGTTATGAAGTTAGGTCATTAACTATTAACCCTCAGAAATGAGTACTGACCTTAATACTATCATGTGTGGGTTCACTTTTCTGTTAATGAGCATCTCCTTGGCTACTTGGTGTGCGCAAGAATAATAACATTGCAAAATATGATAGAAAGTAATTTCTTTAAATTCAATACTGTCTTTATAATTTTCATGATGAACCTATTTTAAAGTCTGCATTCAATTTTAAGTATAAATATAAAGCTGAACAACTTGAAAATGCATTTCTAATAGTGCTATTCTGCTAAACAAATGGACAATGATGACATTACCTAGATAATAGTCAGATGCCGTATGTCACAGTAACCTTTAATCATCTGATCTTCTGAAATTCAGAGAATATTTGATGGGATTATATTTTCCTAAAAAATATATATAGATAACTCAACTTTCCAAAGTCTGATATGATTATAAATATTTCATAAGTAAATATGCTGCAAGATATTTAATCAATATATTGCAGAGAAGAATGGTTTCATGCAGACAGCTACAGAAAATTTTCATTTATCATGTTTCCTTTTATATACTACTCTTCTGTCAGCAGGAGTTTCAAATTCAAAGTTTTTCTAGGTCTCAGACTAAAATGGTAAGATATTCTTAGGCTGTTTATATACAAATATGCAACAATTACGAAGAAGCAAAATTATTCCAGAGCTCTGCTGTAGCTATGACAACCACCTTCCACTGTACTTCATTTAGATAAATAAATCTGACAGCTAATAAGAATGAATTTTAACATATTTTATTCATGATGGAATTTCTTGAATGTTATTTTCTTGGGAAAATATATTTAAAAAATGTATTACTCCTCCATTAAGAGAAAGGATTTCTACCAGAAATAGTGTGCTCTCTAACTTAATGTTCAATTGTAGTTCATACATATGAAGTTTAAAATACATTGTGTCTTTGTTCTTTCTTTTATTCAGCTGGGAAAAATAGATTTTGGCAGGAGTCTTAGTTCTAGTGAAACAATATATTTTGAAGTAGTTCACCAACTTGCCTTTGATATCTCAATCTCCTCTATTTCTGATATAACTTTTACATGCATATTTTATATATAATCAGGACCCAGAGAGGCAAAATCCAGAGCAATTTATAAATTTAGAAATGCACAAACATGCTGTGAAATCAGGTCCCTCTTAGTGCTGCTCAGTGCCAGTTTACGCCTATTTACTTCAGTATTGCCATCATCCCACTTATACATGACAACAATCCTTTTCCTTTTGATGGTTCTGATTCCTCCCTGATGCCACAGAGAAATTAATCCCTGAAGGATATTTACCCAGCAGAAATCTATCTTACAAAAAAGAGGATGGCATGTGTTAGTTTCAGACAAGACCTAAATTTAGATTCCTAACTTGGGTCAATGGAAACGATTCTCCATAAATACTCTCAGAATAAGGATATAGTTCAATACTCTTAATCACCTGAAAGTCTGAAATCACAAACTTTTTCCTTTAAAAATTTATTCACTAAATGTGAAAAAGCTTTTGAAATTCAAGACTGCAGACAACATTGAAATCAGCAAGCAGCCTTCCCATTGACTAAAACATACATTAAAACTGTCACTTGATTCTTTTTCCTAATTTTTAAAAAATATTGGCTTATTATCTCAGAATCTGTGACACAGGTAGAAAAATAAAGTTTATATAATACTGAAGTACAAAAAAACCTATTGTTCTCAGACAGAAAAATAATTAGATATTTTTAATATGTCCCCAAAGATGCATTCAAGAGCAGTGAATGTGTATTACTGTTTTAAAATGCATCATTACAAAGTACGCTAAAATGAATATCTTTATAGAACTTTGAAAATCTTAATGAGAATGTCATAAAAAAAAGTTTAAAATATTACTTTGAAGTGAAATGAAATTCTGAAACTCTCAGTGCCTCACACCAATAACTCAACTAGGCTTTGAAATAGAATGTATGGTAAATATAGAACTTACAGTGCCTTCATTGTTCAGACTTTTGTATCAAGAGTCTATGTGGGAAAATCATAAAACTCAAAGCTTAAAACTAAAAATAGCTTTATTTTTTTTCTCTGCCATCTCCAAGAAAGGCAGTATTATCTCAAAATACTTGACTAAAATAAAATATATGACTTTTTCAATCATGTTCACTTGCTTTGAGGCAGGATGGAGTGTCATCC
Source organism: Parus major (assembly GCF_001522545.3). Taxonomy (NCBI): domain Eukaryota; kingdom Metazoa; phylum Chordata; class Aves; order Passeriformes; family Paridae; genus Parus; species Parus major. Next base: position 123,693,583 of record NC_031769.1, read on the forward strand.
TTTCTTCATCTGAAGACGGCTTCTTCATCTCGCTTTCAAAAGTATGAAACAATATAAAAGATTAGGAAATGATTCCAGTTTGTATTATAACTTCAGCTCCATGGCTGGCTTTTGGTTACCCACCCAGCTGCTCCCTCAATCACTCATCTCAGATGGAGAAAATAAGATGAAACTGGCTTGAGACAAAGGCAGTTTAGTAAAGAAGAAGAAAAAGCCAAATGTGCAAGCACATAAGATCAAGTGAAGAGATTTGTTTTCTACTTCCCATAAGTAGTCATTGTCCAGCAATCTCTTGGTAAGTAGGGCCTCAGATCTCTTGCTAAGACAAAAGCCTTAATAACAAATGCCTCTTCTGTCTCCTTGTTCCTCTGAGCTTTCATCCCTGAGCACAAGGCTCTATGGTATGCAATATCTCTTGAGTCAGCTGTCCTGGTTCTGTCCACTCCCAGTTTTTGCTCCCTCCCAGACTGGTGGTTTTTGGGGTTAAGGGTGTGCTGGGGAGACAGAGCTGATGCTGTAGGAGCAGCTCTCAGCAGTGACCAAAATACTCGGTGTTACCCACGCCATGCCAATACAAAGCACAGCACTTAGGAGAGCTGCTATGGGGGAACTTCCACCCCTATTACAGGTTCCCTAAAGCTTTGCCACTGTAATCCTAGAAAGACATAACTACAAGATTATTACCAATTTGCTTTTTATATTGTAAATTAAATAAACATTAAATAACCCATCAAAAGCACCCTTAGTGCTAAATCATTTATTATACACCCATGCTTGTTTTGAGTGAGATAGAGATAGTTTTATTCACAGTAGTTATTATGGGGCTGTGTTTGGAATTGGTTCTGAAAACAATGTTGGTAATACAGGGATATCTTCATTACCACTGATCTTACATAATGTCAAGGCCTAATTAAATATATATTCTTTTTTTAAAAAATACCAGTTTTGGGTAACAGACGTGAAATATTCTCATATCATACCCAGTTCTTTTTACAGGAAAAAAGCGAATATATGTCATAGTTGCACTTAGAGTCTTTAACATTCAGCTAGAGTAACTGGTAAAGTTTTCACTTTTTTTAGACCACCAGAAAATTATTGTTTGATATAATGGTATACTTATCTTTTAAATTAGCTGGTCTTTTACTAGAAAAAACTTTTTTTTGCAATCTCCTAATTGCTGAAATCGTAATGTATTTGTGTGAATACTACAAAACACTGAAAAGAAAACCTAAGTTTCCATAGAAATTGTTCAGTGCCACAAAAGACTAAACTGGTCAGAAATTTTTTTCAGGCAAATTGAATTATTATTCAGTCATTAACAGTTTTCCTCATTTAGGAAACTGAGAGAAACAACTGCTTTTTCCTTAATGCAGCTCTTCTTCCAAGAAATACTGAAGTGTTTAGTTTTGATATTTCAGTCCACAGCAATTCAGAATACACTTCACCTCTATTTTCTCTTAGATGCAGAGTTCTTGTTTTGAAAATTATAATCCTATTTTAATTTTGTTTCTTTGAAATTTAAATATCTTCTATCTATAGATATAAACATATAAAAGCAAGAGTGCAGATGTATGTGTTGTAAAAACAAATAAATATGAATTGAAAATAAACATCAACATTTAATTGCAATTGTGTTTCACTAGGCTGCTAATTTGTAACACTGGATTTGAATTTATTTGTTTAAAAATTGACATTTTAAATTATTCTAAAACCTGCTTGAATGATCTAATTATACAACATCTGAAATAGCTGACATATTTGATCAGAATTCTTAGTTGTAGAACTGCTATCAAGAGAGTTTTGTAAGAGAGCTTCAAACTTTTGTTTTGAATCCTTTTTCTCCACATTGGAACTGATATTTTTCTCCATATTGGAACTCCACATTGGAAGCTTTTTCAGGAGGATGTGTTTAGAGAGAGATGTGAAATATTTGCATTTTCAATGAACATGATATCCAGAGCAGTGGATTGATGATACCATTCTCTAATTTTCGGTTCCAATAAAAATAACAAAAGATAGTATGCTATTCATTATTATTTAATAATAATGTAAACATCTCTAAACGTGAGGTCTGCATCACTGCTATTACACTGATGTTATCATCAGCACCATTTGTCTAATTTTCAGATAGAACATATAGCCAATATGTATTTATGAAATCTCTTGGAAGTTTGTGTATGGTGCTGAGGTAAGAGGGCTACTGCCACCCCTGATACCCATTGGCCAGGTCTGCCTAATCAACAGAAGAGATCTATTCTTCACCAAACTGTTGAAACTTTTACCCATGTCCATGCTATATATTCATCAGATATTGGGCACAGAGATATGTTTAATTTACCTTCTTTCACACCTTAGGATGCACAACAGGATATTTCCTGTCAGAGGAGTTAATTTTAATACAGGAAGGGGTGTAGTCAGTGACATAATCTGAGATGTGATTTATCTGCAAATCCTCAGCACATTCTAAAGGAGACTGTTGTAGATGCTCACTTACAATAATCTGTTACCAATCTGTCCATGCTCAAAATAATGGGTTTTTGTGACCAGAATAAGTATGTTTCAAAAAAAAATGCATGAAAGTACAATCTGATATCATACAACTTGGAAAGAGATTATTCTTTGTTGTGAATAATAAACCTCAGTAACTAAGTCAGTCATTTGCAGGGTTTTTTTTAAAAGAAGTGCATACATACTTATGGTGAGTTTTAAAGAAAAGTTTTCTGAGGAAATGATTCTCTATCATCCAATTATGTCTTCGTGATATTTTCTTTAATTTTTTAGGAGAATTTTGGTGAAATGCATCACAAAAGCATTAATAATATGAAACTTAATTGCACACCAAATTCACCAAAATACCTGACTAAGCAAAATTTCTAAGTAAATGCTGAAGATATTTAATGGAGACTACACCATTATTTCTGGACCAGAAAATGGAGATGTCAGTTATATGAAAGGGTTTACCATACCTCATGTATGTATTCCTATGACAGAATCCACTTAAATATGTTATATATAGAGGGAAGCAGTAACAAATGTGAACTGTATAATTACAATTTGAGACTTCTGGAATTGAAATTAGGCACTATGCAAAACCCATCTGGCACTGAGACTACATATACTTGCTGTTGCTGTCTTGAAAATGCTCACTGTCAAGAAAAAAATTAACTCCAGTTTAACACCAGGGAAACAGCTGGATGGATGTAAGTCTAGTGAGAACTGGTGCCATTGGACAGCTGAGTTATTATTCACAAAGAGCTGCTTGTCAGAAGACAATACAGATAAAGGAAAAGGAAAGAAAGTCCTTTGTTCTGCTCTTTGTTGAATACTGACTGAATTCAAGACATGCATAAACTCAAAATATGACCTATAAACAGTAAAAGAGAGGGCTGTCAAAAAAGACAGGCTGTCCTCAGGTCTAATAGCAAAATTATGAGAAAGAAGAGACCAGGACCTCAGTTTCCTTTTATCCCCACCAAAGCCCATCCCTGGTTTTTCTCACAAGAAAGAACTGCTGGAGCTTCTGCTGAATCATGAGGAAAAAGGTGACATTCATTACCAGAGAGGTCTCAAGGAATATTCAAATTTTGTTGGTTCATACTTTCAAATTTACTAAGACTTGTGAAGTTAGAAAATGCGAAAGAAAAATGTCTTCACGGCAGATTTTGAATATCTGAAGTTCAGAAGCATTCTCAGAAGCATGCTGATATTGGCTTAGGGCAGGATTTTTTATGAATATTCTAAGATTTCTAGCCCATTGTCTAGCAATAATATTAACTGTTGCCTGGGAAATTATACAGAAGAGACATGGATGGTCTGAAAACAGGAACAAAATGTGAATGCATGCAAGAAATAAAAAATAGTTTACAAATAATGAACAAAAAGCCAATGCAGAGACAAATAAACATCTTTAGAGCAGTGCAAAACTTGTCAGAATTTCTTTTTTTTCCTAAGGAGCAGCTGTTTCTTAGAAAATATGATGTATGAATTCCAAACAAAGGATAAGCTTTCAAAGCTTACTGAAGTCCCACTAGGATATGGATCATTCCATGAACTAAGTAAGATTACTGTTAGGAGAAAGGTCAGCCCCTAAAGGACTTTCTGTACAAGACTGTGTTAACACAGTAAAGCCTCTGCAGTTCAGCGACTGCTCATGGAATCAAGTATTTCTGCAAGATCTTAGTTTGTGAAATGTCTGGAAATTTAAGATCTGGCACGTTCATGCAGTTCAATTAATTAATGCATTTTTTTATAACTCTGGTGATTGATCATTTGTGTTGCTCTATTGTGGCATGTTTGAAAATAAATGGAGGTCCAACATCTTTTCCTCAATAAAAATCTCTACAGATATATGTGAGCTATTGCTGAGCACATATTTACTTTCATATTCAGTGCCTTGGTAGGGTATAACTTAGATTGTAAATTGCTCTAAGATATCTTCAATATGAAAGATGCTTTATAAATTCAAATTGCAATCTGCTTCTGCTCAAATGAACATAAATATTAAGTCTGTGTACGGTAACTCATATACTATAAAATTATATTGATCCTGTTTGTATTTGGGTTAACTTACTTCTGGCATCAATCTGAAAAGCAATGTCCCTGAAGTTGTTTCATAAAACTGTCATCCAGTGTCAAAAATAACTAGCTCAGACCCTGACTGAATGCTTCATCTTCTTTTCAACATACTGGGAAGGAAACTCTAAGGAAGTAGGAGAATGGTACCTGTTCTCTGAAACAGGATTCATGCTAGCTTTACAAGCTAGCAAACACAGATTCGGGGACAGAGAGTAGAAGATGATTACAGCTCTCACAGTCTTTCTTAAATTCACTTGACACTAAAAGCAAGAATCAATTCGTACAGAAGCTTTTAGAACTTATTGATTTAAACACAGTTTATTAGTGATTGCAAGAAACTTGGTAGCCACTGATGATAGTTCTAGGAAGTAATGTCCTTAGGAAAGAGGTATTAGAGCTGGAGTCAAATCTGCATTGATAATGTATTTTGTTCTGACTATTTAGGCAGTAGGAACTGCTTTTTTGTATCTAGTATATCACCAAGTAACCTGATCTGATTTTAGAATTGTTTTTTCTAAACAGATTCTCATTCAGAGGCAGGAGGAGTGTCAAAGGATAGCTGTTGATATTTTTCATAGAACCAGACTAATCATTTGGGTTTTTTTTCCTTTTGATAGCATGTTTTAATGCTGGGAAATATTAAAGTTAATGGTTTTTGCTACATTACAATAATGTATGAATTAAAAATGTAATAGCTCTTGTGGTCTAACAAATCCTCACTACTGAAGATCTTAAGCAAAACTTAATAAGTGTGGGACTCTCCTGCTTATTAAATATGTATGTGCTTTTCAGATGTTCCTAAAATCTTTCAGGACAATGTTAAATTTAAATGTTGAAGACTAAGTGAAATGCAGCACCTACAAGAAAAAGAAAAAGAAAAGTAGAAAGGACAATGTAGAAATATCTTGGCTTAGTCTTGTCCAAAATTTTTGCCTCTGATAATCCTGGAGACGCATAAATATTGCCTTAATTAATTAATTATATTCTGGTTGCATGTTTGTCCTGGTTTATCAACTACAATGGTTATATGCGTGTTCACAGTCTAGTTTTTGAGGAGATCAAATTGACTTTTAGTTTACAGGAGAGGTGAGAGCTACAGAGACAATAATGACTAGGAATATTTTCCTCCTCTGTTCAGCTCTTATGAACAGAATGAACTCAGACAGTAATTTATTGTCTGTCATGGTTTAGGAGAAGCACTCCCCACTTTAGTCTTCCCACTAAATTGAAAACCATGAACCACTCCCCTCCCCCCCACCTCTGGTGGAAGGCAAAAAGCAGAGATTACATGTTAAGGTAAAAAAAAATACTGGAAATAGCAATGAGATAAGAAAACAAACACTAATAGCAACACTACTAATTAGAAAAATGTACAAAGAGAGGATGATTTACATGCAAGAATGTTCAGCAAGCCCAAGAAAATAAAAGCAGCTGTGGTCAGACCCTCTGCACATCATCTTTTCCCCTGACAGGAAAATATGACCACCTTCTTCCAGGAGCCCAGAGTCTCTTAGTTGCATTCCCCCAGCGATGATGTGAGGTGGGATAGAATAACAACCTAGGCATGCCCACTTTGCTCCAGGCTTCACTTCCTCATGACTATAGCAGAAAATTTGACTCTATCCTTGCTGAAACCAGGACATTGTTTTAACCTGCCTTACAATGCATACTCATACTTTTTGAGCTGTAATGTCTTGCATGTACTTCTCTGGCTTCTTGCCCTATACTCTAACCACTGTCACAGGTACAGCTCTTTTCTAACCTAAGCTGGTGCCAGTGCTGGCAGAGGAACTGCTTAGGGCACCAAGGAAAACACAGACAGTGTCAAAATATAGCTAAGAGCATAGATACATCAACAGCTTAATTCTTGTAGATGTAAAATCATAATGTCTAATCTGTAAATGCCAGAACAGAGATGCACTGGATGTTCAAATTCAAGGCCATCTGTTTGGAAAGCTGTGAGTACAAATGCCCTTTTTTTGAAGATTTTATTGAAGCTAGGGCATACAATTTTGCATCAAATCATGGGGCACTCAGCACAACATCCTGCTTTCTCTCTGTTTAAATGGACTCCCTTAGAAGTCATAGAGAGTTAGCAGTGACAATCAAGCCTCATATGGGAATCTGGGGGTGTCATTATGGAACATAAATCATTCAGAATAAATTACATTCCTGCCAAAGGAGAGTTTTGACTTGTTTGAAAACAGGCCAAGGTCAAAGGAGTAGTCATCTTCCTTGAACTACTTCTTTGGTTAGTTCAAACATGAATTCAGACCCTTTTATCAAATCAGGAAAGATACGGTTAACATAACAATTAAGTAGAGGTGAGAACACCTTTATAAACCTTAGGGTTATGTCAGCTGCATGAAGAAAGGAATAGAAGACAAAGAAGAATAAAAGGCTTGCTAGGTTGCATTATTGAGGACATAGATGCTCTATCAGTGAGAAGTGAAGGAGCTGTGGTCATTTCCTCTCTTTTCTAGTAAATGTGTTTTCCCCTTCTTTTCATTACCTAAAAGAGGAAGGAAAGGGAGACTACAGGGCTGTAGAAGTGGAAAATACTTTTCTGTTTTATCTGAACGTTTTTTCGCATGCCACCAAAGGAGAATGGGAATTTGGTAGAAACTGCTTGAGGAACACATGGAGTGAGGATAGAAACAAAACAAAGTCAGCACACACAGTGAAAGATACTTTGCTCTACTACAGACTAAAGGATTAGGAAACTAGCTACAGATGAATGCAGTAGCTGATTGAGACTTACCAAACATCATTTCCTAACAGCATGTGAGGAGACAGATAAGCGTGAAAACAAGAAAAGTTCTGAAAATTCTTTTGTTTGGGTTTCCATTTTTGTTTTGATCTTGATCATTTTACTTTTACGGGTTTTTTGGGTTTCATTTATTGTTGTTTTTTTTTGGTTTTGTGTTTGTGGGTTTTTGTTTTTGTTTGTGCTGTTTTGTTTTTGTTTTTGTTGTTTTTTGTTTGCTGTTTTTGTTGTTTTTGTTTTGTTGTTGCTGTTTGTTTCAAGTATTTTTGGTGTTTTGTTTGGTTTTGATTTGGTTTTAACAGGGATTTTAATACATATCAATATTTTTATGGTTTGGAAGCACCACACTGAGATTTCCTATGTCCTAGTTAAACAGACAAGGCACAGATAAGTTTGGGAATCAAAACAAGTTTCAGAGAAAGCCAGACTCTCCAAAGCTACTGAAAGACAATAAAACTTTTGCCATCTTGAATATGAGGAGATACACATAAACCTCCTACAGGACCCCACTGACAGATGCATGCACCAGGTAGGAACTGTAATGAACCAAGAATGATTTTTAATGGTTTGTAGATAACTTCTTGAAATACATTAATAATAATTTATCTACTGTATCTCCTTCAGCCTGGTTATGTTTTTTAGATCTTGGTCATGTGCCCAAGCTAACAGCCAAGCATATCTTGACTAGTTTGATAAGATATAGGGGAATTAATGAATTATTAAATGACAGTGGCAATGTAAGACACACTGCTTTTCTAGAATGTAGGTAACACAATAGGTATATTCACTCCTCACTGCTGTCCTAAGTTGTCACAAATTTAGTGAAAAAATTTCAGGGAATTACATCAGGAAATACTATCAGTATGTAGCCTGATCACATAGTGATCACAATAATATTAAGTCTGTCATTTGTATTCTATATCTGAAACATTAGTACCTTGATGATGGTGTTTATAAAGTAACTTAGAATTTGGTGACTCATTTATCCCCATCCTCTGTAGTTTTTCTATATATAATGGGCAGACCAATAGAAATATTCATACCACTTTTATAAAATTAGCTTAGTGACTTCATGTACATTTTTAGCTTTCTCCTTTTGGAACTTTGCTCAAATAATTAACTTTAACAATATGTTATGATGCTCTATTATTATTAATTGTTGCTTGAAAAGGTAGCCATTTCACTTAATCAGTCCTATTTATGGACTATGGTAACTGAAAACACCCAATGAGAGATAAAAATTTCAGATTTTATTTCATTTGATTAAATGAAAGGTCAGCAGGTGCTGATGCTGCAAAGAGGTCTACTACTATGATACTAATTGTGGCTTTAACAGGTTAATTTTATCTTCTCCTAATCAGATATTTGCTCAAGATTTGTCTCATTTGTCACGCACCAGAACAAAGACAGTGTTAATTCAACACTAGAAACCATTTAGTCTTTGGGGGAATATTTTAATAGACCCACAAAGATACAATTTGTCTTCTGATGTGTAATACACGCTAAGTAATTATGAGCCCAAAAATTGCTGGTGATGGAAGCTGGCATGCCTTCATGTCCCTTGATGGAGATGACTTGTTAAAGACTCAAACACCTTGTCCCCAGTTAACACTGAGCTGATGTAAACCTATTTACATTTATATGTAAATACATTGAGTCACATTAAGAATTAAGAGCAGTTGGCTAGAAACATTACATCAATCATACCATAGTCAAATCCTCCCCTGATTTACACCCATCACTCTTAAGCAGAGGATTCATTGTGTGCAATCGTGGTTCTATTTCATCCTCTGCTAACAAGTGAATAAAACGATCAAGCTTGTAACTGTTGTCAAGAATGATGAATTTATAAGCACTAAATGTTATATCACCCTTATTACAGTTTTGTAGGTGCATGCATCAAGACTAGTCACAAGATTGGCCTCTAAACCAGCATGAGTCTATTTAGATTCCTCTGTTGTCTTTCATGTCTTATTTCAAAGTATTTTGGTACAATTAAGATTTAGGATTTAAGGAAATCAGTGATAACTGTTAATGGCAAACAGCACTGACCAGCTCTGTACACTCTTCTTCCTGAGCTCTAAGACATTGGCAAATTCTTTCCTTCCAGGGGTGCAGGGATACCAGGCAATGCTGGCTGCAGTCAGTTCAACAAACACTGTCTCTGCTGCTCCTTCCTCCTCAGGGGAAAGATTCCTCCTCTCACTTTAGCCATGTTCCAGTGTAACATCTCTCCCATGGGAGACAGTTCTTCATTAACTTCTCCAGCATGAATCTTTTCCACAGGCTTTTGCCAAGCAGTTTTTTGTGCAGTCTTTCAGCATGGGTCCCCTATGGGGTTGGTCACAAGTTTTGTCAGCAGATTGGATCCAATGTAGGCTCATCTCTCCATGGGCCCACAGCTCCTGTCAGGAGCCTGTTCCAGGGTGAAATTCCCATGGGTCACATCCTTCTTTGAGCATCCACCTGCTCTGGCTTGGGGTCCTCCATGGGCTGCAGTTGGATCTCTGCTCCAGTGTGAAACTCTATGGCTGCAGGGGCACAGCTGCTCCACCATGGGCTGCACCACAGGCTGCAAAGGAATCCCAGTGCCAGGAGCACCTCCTGTGCCTCGTTCTGCACTGACCTCGGTGTCTGCAAAGTTTTTCCCTTACATACTCTCATTCTCTCTCCTGTCTGCAGTTTCTCTTGTGCAGCAATTTTTTCTCCTACTTAAATACATTACCCCAGAGGTGCTACCACTGCCACTGAGAGCTCAGCCTTGGCCAGTGGTGGGTCCATCTGAAGAGCTGGCTGGCATCATCTCTATTGCACATAGAGGAAGCTTCTGGACTCTTTTTACAGAAGCAATACCTTTAGCCTCTCCCCACTACCTGAGCCTTCCCTAACAAACAAATATATTAACAAACTGCCCATTAATTCCAGTGAGGCTGAGGAAAGCTACTCCACAACTTTCAAACTTAATCAGTGAAGAGAATGTAGGCTGTGGCAGAAGAACATATAAAAGTAGTCCCAACATGATAAGAAGAATGGGGAAGGAGAAATTCCCACCTGGAACATGATTTTCTGCCAGTGAATGCCTCAGTGTTCTGGTGAAACCTTGGAACTGGCCCCCCTCCCTCCCATTCTGCAAACTGAAGCTACCAGCTATAGGATTCTGGGAATAGGGAGGATCTAACAGTACATTCAAGGCTTAGAAACTTGGAAGCCTTTTTGTAACATTTTAAACTATTTTATTAATGAGTTATCTAGATTTTAATTCAGTAATTTAGACTATTCTACTGCTAAGATACTAACTGGAGTAAGAAACTTTTAGCTCCATCTATATGATATGTTTTCTTTTGCCCACTCTAAGATTTTGAGAGCAAAAACTACTGTCAGCCTCATAGGGTTATTTTTCCAAAGGCTGAAAATCCTAGAGATATTTAGTTTAGGTTACAATAGGTTAGAATAGGGAACAGTGTTTAAGAAACTTGAAAAGATATTTTCTTACACACTTGTAGGTTTGAGTTCTTCAAGTATTGTAGTGTGCTGAGAGAGATGTGGGTTAGATCATCTGATGGGAATGTAGAAAGAATTCTTTCTTTAGGAATAGTGTTTCCATTCCACAGAGAACATGGTTTTTATTCTCTCAGTGTGTAATGGCTTACACAAGCCTCAAAGAAACCTCTCCATTCTTTGAATCCTATCCCCGTAGGCTGTCATGTAATATAGATGTCGAAGGATGCTTAGAAATAATTTCACAAAACACTGCTATAAATATATTGAAGACCCTCAGTACAGAAGTCTAAAATGCTTCAGTGTACACCGAAGACAGCAGAAACACAAAGCAGTCTGAGCACATGTCCTGTCTATTACCAGTGTAAAATGGGTGTCCTATGTAATTATGTTTGATGAGCTGCCTAGGGGTTCAGATCTTACTTCTACCATAAAGAGTGGATTGATCCAAAAAAGGGTATTTTGGCATTCTTAAAAGCCTCAGTCTTGTATATAGTGAAATCAGAATACATACTTCAAAGAAAGAGATATGTTTTCCTTTTCAGTAAAGATATGACAACATAATCCCCTGAGTGGCTTTAAGCCACTGCTTTTGTCTGTGTTTTGCATGTGAACAGCATAGGAAGAACAGTTACCTTCTGTCAAAATGGTGTGGGAGTCAAGTTCTTATCAGTGTTTGTCATGTCAATGTCTACCAAACTAAAAGACAGTATATCTTCTATATAAAGTCAAGAATTTATTGTGAATATAACTGAAATCTTGACATTTCAAGTCAGGAAAAGATATCTTTCTTGATCTAGGTATTAAAAAATAACTTATATGGAGAAAAAACCCTTACATAAAAGTACTAATAAAACTAAAATTATAATGTGCACTCTTCTTGGCTTCTACCCTTTTTTTCTTGATCTTACTCTCACTTTTCCACAACTCCTTTTGAGGTGGGTAGTTTCTGGCTAAGTTGAGTTTTAAGGCTCATTTTTGTTATAAGATGATTGGGTACTACAGCAAGTTACAAACTCTGGAATTATTTTGGGAAAACACATTACTCAGAATCCATAGGCTACCTTCTTCATTGTTCTGCAGCTCCATATTACATGTGAATTTACTATATATGGTGTTTTTTGCTTATGTTATATCCTTCATTACTTTCCTTCTTACCCCTAAATCTGATTCTGTCTTGGTTCTGGTTTGTATTTCTTTTAACTGATAATTGGTGAGATGTGCATTGCCATGGGGCCTCTAGTGTCAAATTCTGTCCTACCTCTTATCATTCCATGCATGCACTGCTCTCTGTTGTGTTCTGTGCCATCACTTCACAAAATTCCTGCTGTTTCCCTGGTATTGCATTGTACTGTATTGCTTTACAGTACATTATTGCACTAGAGACATAAATCTCTCTTTCTTCCTCGAGAAGCTGCTCATTACAGATATCCATATCAAACTATACTGATGCAAGGCAAAAATGAACACTAGAAAAACAAAATAAACTTTGTCACATAGTCAAGCACAAGCCTTACTGTTAGAAAAATCACAGAATCACAGATATGGGATGTGACCCCAAGCTTGTCTCCTTAAGGTTGTTCTCAATCAATTCTCCTCTCCAGCTTGTATTTGTGTTTAGTTTGTCCTGACCCATGTGCAGGACCTTGCAATCAACCTTGTTGAATCTCCTGGGGGTTGCATGAGCCCACCTCCCAAATCTGACAAGGTGCCTCTGAATGGCATCCTCTCTGTCCAGTGTGTCAACTGCACCACACAGCTTGGTGTGGGCAAACTTACTGAGGGTGCACTCAATCCCACTGCCCATCTCACCAGTCCCAGTTTTAATCTTTCCAGGGAGAAACACCTTTCATTCCAGCACACCAGTCACCATGTCCCTGTGATGCCTAAAAGACCATAGCCCTGCAAATGCACGTCTCCAACCCCTCTTGCTTATTCCCCATTACACATAATTATAGAGCCATTTAAGTTGGTGCTCCCATGAAACAAACTTACTGCCTGGAGTGGCTGGAGTTCCTTTGGGTTGCTCTTCAGGTCAGTGTTCCCCTGCTGACCTGCAATTCCTCCTCTCTATCTGGGCATCACTTTCTGGCACTGGCATCAGATTGGTAGAAGTGAGATGGATTGAGGTTCCCCTCTCCAGCAACTTGCAGATAAAATGGCCAAAACAAAGCTGCTGGGAGGCAATGAAAATGTCTAACAAAGCTAGTTAATCCCAGGCCTTGAAAACTCAGTACCAAGCCTGTTACCAGCAAAAGCACTATTGCACCATAGTTAAAACCTGCTCTGAAAATCTGGCTTCTCCTTTTTTACCTGCATTTTTACTCCTCCTGCATTTTTACCATTTGGTACTTGAACCTTCCTGAGCATGCCACAGAGCAAAGGGCTGAAACTGAGCTCTGAAGTGAATAAACATAGAATATCCAAATGATGGATACAAGCCACCTAGTCCCATCCAAGATTCCCTCTGGCTTTTAAGTTGCTTTTCCATATTTAAAAGACCTTTGTAAGTTTTTTTTGTCATATATTGCAAACTGTCTATGTGTTCTGGACAATCAGTGCATCTGAAATCACATTATATGTTTAAGCAAATAAATGAAACCATTTGTGTTAGATGTTATACTTATCTAGTGTTAGAGAATCAGTGGAGCCTTCCCTTGCATAAAAGGACACTTGAAGGTCTCTGTAGTGAGACCTAGAGGTGCACTGACTGCTCTGAGGGAGCCTAAAATCTATCTCTGTTATATCTGCATAAATTTAGGTGTCTTTCTAGTATTTGAGGTGATCTGCCTCATAAGGGAAATCAGGAAACACATTTGACTTTCTTTGCTTAGCAAAGTGGTCTGATACAGGCAAACTCATTCCATCTGCTGCATTCATCCATCATAATCTGCTGCATCTAATTCATGTATTCTGAGCACTGCTTTTCTCTATATTAGGAAAAATACCTTGTGAAAGAGGTATATATTGCATTAAGGCTTTTATGAAAGCTTTTTTTCCTGAGTTCCATGTGTCAATAGCAGTTCTTTCATTCTCATGCAAGCACATCTATGACCCTGTGGTTTCAGTTAGTTTGTACTCTAATAAAGAAGCTTATATTTATAGCTGTCACTAGTGCTATGCAGCTCTTGTTTACTGCTTTGCCTCTCTCTGATCTGTAAGACTCTAAGTCTGCAAACTCCTGAGAACAGAGCAAGAAAGCAGCAACACACAACGACGTACACTTTGATTAAATTTTTAGTAACTTTATTAGGCAAGAGATATCATCAAGTAAATGAATGTTAATGAATATGTACTAATATGCCTATTCAGTCCTGTTAGATAACAGTACCTGAGTTAGATCTGAACTTTCTCTATATTTGGTTACATTTTAACAGTTGCTTCTTTATATGTGATTTTTTACAGCATTATTACTTGGGAATAGTATCATCTCTTAAATTAACAGAAAAAAACAATCAACCTACACAGTCTTTTTTCCTTTTATCTATTGGTAGTATGTGATCACATGAAGTCACAGATGATTACATGTGAAGACCCATAACAGACCTCATTTGAAGCTCTGTAGTGATATCCATTGATTTCAAACGATTTTGAATATGTTTCTATCTATATGTATTAGCTTACTGATTTATATGACAAAGTTGGTTGTCTTTGAAATCTTGAGTAGATCAGGTGTTCAGCCTTAGGAATTCTTATTTATTTTCCAAGCCTGAACATTGTTTCTGCCATCTTTCCTGCTAACCAGGAACTACTTCTGACCAAAATCCTTGTTACATTTATGCCTATGAAAGGTACCTTAAAGTAATCAAGAGTGCCAGAATTAATTCCATAAGGACACTTAACTTTGCTGCTGCTGCTCAGTTCATCCACCAAGTGATCTGTCCACAAAATAAAGTGATAAATACATTCAAGTCAGGAAATATGGTATCTAACCTCACGTGTGGCTGGAAAGCTTCTAGGTTTCAAATGCAGTCACTCTCTATCTGGATAAAATATTTGGTATCAACTCTGTCTTGCACATGAACTTTCTTGTTTTCATAATTTGTCTTCCTCTTTGGTCTTCTACACTAAAACCCAGAAACCTCAGAGCTTGGTTAAAAATGTCAGCAGTAAAGATAAAACCCAATGAGAAATTTACTACCACACTACATAAAGAGCAGTTTTAATCGACCTTGGAAAGTTGCATCTATACATAGGAACCTCCTCAAAATCATTTCAGCCTGCAAAAAGATAGAGATTAACACCTACATTTTAATTTGTTCCTTATGGACTCAGAGCTATGTTTTTAATAGTTTAAAATAATTAATTAAAATAATTAATAGTTTAAAATAAATAATTATTTAATATTTATCATCACTATAAAAAAAATCACAGATTTGGATGCTTCTGCAGGCCAGACTTATTTAATTATTCTGAAGGAGTGTTGGTTTATTGTACAACTAAATTAAAAAGTGGTGGTGGATCACACATAATTTGCTTCCTTATATGTTTTGTCCTACATGTTGGCTTGTTACACAAGGGCCAATTCACACACTGAGATGAGGCATTTCTACTTTTCTTTTGCTTACACAAACTAAGGAGTTAGATGGTAAGCCACAAAAAGCTGGCCCCCAGATCATGAAAACTTTACACATGTTTACTTTAAAAATAAAGACATCAGCATTCATTTGCTGCAGATTTCATAACAGTTTCATTGATTAGTAATCAGAACTCTTGGCTAGCTACATCTGTCACTGGTCAATGGGGCAGCGGTCACGATCTCCCAGGGCTGGAATTATGTTTCCCCCTGTTACTGTGCAGTTCTGCTGACTTCACTCCTGGTGGCTCATGTCCAGACAGCCCATTTTTCTTGGGATTGTCCTCCTTTTTCGTTACAACAAAAGATTAGTCAGGCACACAACATTCACAATGCCATTGCTTAATCATAACTGTCTAGTTGAAGATACTGATAAACCACTCAAAAAAATAAAATTGCAAACTTGGTTCAAATTTTGAGTGGCTAAATATCATATAGATTGCAAATCACAGGTGAATTTATCTCAAAAATTCATTTAAAATTTTAAATATATAATTTCACTCACAGTGTACCGTGACTAAGTACACTTAGCTTTAGTAACATAAGCTCAAGTTTTCTCCCCTTCTTTAAAAGACAAACTTTTATTTCCCCTAGCAGACAATATTCACACATTATATTCTCCTGCTCTTAAAAAAGGATGTTTGGGAAGATTTGAGAGGTAAAACTAAGCTAGGAACTTACAGAACTACAAAAAATACCTCTGTCTCTTCCTTTTATTTACATATGGAGGTTTATAGTTCATTGCAGTTCATGTTTGTTCACTACAGATGAACTGATGAGGAACTTATCTCTCATGCAATATGACAGAAAGGAGCTGTATTTTCTTGAGTTTTCAAAAACGTTTCAAAAACAGCAACGAAGAAAAATATTTTCATTTTATTTTAATGGACTTTTGCCCAGGTGTATTCTGATCTCTACCTTGGAGTACTACTGGCCTCTCCTAAAGCAATGCCAGCTGTCAGCTGAAGCCAAGGTAGAGCTTTAACCATAGAAAGGACCTGGCAAGTCATCTGGTATTCACATGAGAAAACAATGGAATTTTGAGAACTGCACTTCCATGTCTCTTATTCTTTATCCTTTATCCTTTTCATTCATTATTCTCTGTAACTTTTCTGCAGGTGCAAAGATCAGCATCTTCAAAGTAACTGTTGTGTGAGTCTCTTGCAAGTAATTGCACTTGTGTTCCTTCCTGCTGCATTCCTTCTACCCAGTTTCCTTCCTCCTAAGTTCAAAACAATTTTGACCTATCAACCAATTTGAGCAAAGTGGTGGGAAGCTACAAAGAATGTTTGACCAGTTGAGGCTGAGTAATCTCTGTGTATGGAGTTCTGACCTTTATGGTCAGAGTCTGCTTTATTACAAGTGCACTGTGCAGAAATAAAACAGTCAGCTGAGTTGGACAACAGAATTTCAGGAAAGCAGAAGAGTGAAACCACTTCTTTTCATCAGTTCAGCTTCTTCAAATTTTCAAGTACATAGACAGTTTGCTAAAGCTCAGATAAGGAGAGGTTTTGTGCTTTACAAAATGTAGTGATTTCAATGTCCCACTTTGTGAGGGAGAGCTGAGACCTTTCAAAGTTTTGTGGAATTTTATCACCAAAAGAAACACTAAAACTGTGGAACTGAATAAGGGAAAGCTATTTCCTATTAATGTGTTTCAAATTGCTTTGCAAAATTCCTGGGTAATTAAAATTTTCAATGTGTTTTATTTTTTTAAAAATTATTATTTTCTCTGTACCCAACTAAAAATCATAATTAGCAGAAATATTGAATTATATTGCAATGAAATTTATCTGGAAGGCATTTTATTATCAGAAGTATGAAATATGTCAGATGCTTAAAAGATATACTTCAGACAGCTTTAATGTAATGCAAATAGATTTTGAACACTCCTTCACAATGCTGGTGGTAGATTTTCATGGTAATACAGCAGTTATCTTCTGGTACCTCTTTTAGAAAAAGATAATATTACTGAAAATAAACTGCTGAACCATATGTTAAGGAAAAATGTAGTTTCCTGGATGGCTTCAAGCTACTGAGATTGATGACTTTTAAAAAAATTTTATCAACACCTGAGAGCTGTGACATTTACATGTTGTCCTGTTGGAAATTGGTACTGAAAGAATTATAGACCTGACAGCTAACACATAGAGAGTTTTACCTGGTTTCTCACTAACCAAAAATATATCTTTCAACAATTTGTCCTAGGGAAAATCTTCTTCTGCAATCTCATTTTTTTTAAAGGAAATAATTTGGAAATTGATGCCTCCATCTGTTTCATTATTTTATTCTGGATGTGTGTGATAAGTAATTTCATTAGTTGAACCTTTGTAGCTAAGGGAGACAAATGGCCTCAGGATAATATTTCTTCCACTAATTTAAATTCTGAAATACTGGAGATTTAGTGGTAGAAAAATCTTATCTGGTGTGTTAGGTGCAAGTCTTTAAGAAGTTAACAGACAATTCTTAAATCTTCCAATTGAATGCTAATTGAAGCTTAATAAAAATCAGAATACAGCTTGTAACATTTCTAACTAGGTATAATTACTTGAGAGCTATTAACAAAACTAAAATTATGTCTATAGCTTTACTTCTATTAGCAGTACAATTACTAGGGACAAAAAAATTAAATTAATTAAGATATCAAGAAAAATATCATGCTATGAATATAGAAGGTGGTTTCCAGTCCCTACTGAAAATTGCACAAAAAATTATCTATTTTTTCTTTTGGTAGGAAATAAACCAGTATCTTTCCACATATTCAGTGTATTTCATACATGTACAATAATATGCACTGAGTAAATAATAATATGTGAGTGCAAATTTTCTGTAATCATCCCCTCACATAATAAATATTATGATTAAAATTATAAAGCATTTGATTTAAAAAAATCCAGTTATGCAGTTCAAGCAGTTCTCTAACAGCATGTAGACTGGACCTAATTTACTGGTTTTTATTTTCTTTAGCAAGTAATAATTCCATTTTTTTCCATATGCTTCCCTACCATTAGATAATCTAATCAACTGTGCTTCAGAGTGTGATGTTAAAAAGGAAAATAACTGAAGATTACAGGGCTGATACAGTTAAGTAGAAGACAATGTATCTGATTTCCCCTAAAGCTTAGTTGTCAGTGTAATGCTCTTTCCACACATATTTAGTGTACATGTAGAGCTGGAAAAGAAAGACTGTAGGCTCTACTTCATTTCTACCACTGCTTGAGACCAGAGAATTCTCTTGCAGCATTTTGCAGGAATAAATAGGAAATTTCCATCAACTAAAAGGATTTAGCAGCGCCTTCAGTAAATGTTTCCATTGTGGCTTGCTTGAACAAATATTTATTAAAATGTCCTTAAGTCCTACATAATGTGAGCAGAAAGCAACAGGGGATGAGAAAATGGTCATAAACATTTATATCTAAATATCAGCAGCCAGTCCATACTTGGTGGCAGTACCTTGCATGTACAACACACCAGCAGGTCAGCCCTGGCAGAGGAGGACCAAATGTAAAGTTTTTGTACAATCAATTTTGTCACTGATATCTTTCTGTGAGGTCTATAATATTTACAAATTCACGTGAATTACCTCACAGAATTAAAAGTATGTTGTAGTTCAATCCCAGCACTAGTACAGCTTTGGTACTCTTGTATTTATCCAAAGCCACATTTCCACATGGAAAGATGTGCATGGGCTGTATTTATTATCAGCTATACCAAGCTGTTCTACAACGTGCAACTAAAATCGACTTCAGGTAATGAAATCATGACATCTGCCTCCATTTGTTGCAATAACCATTTAATTACAGAACTGCAGCAATTTGCTCTGGCTGAAAATTTGTGTGGATTTTTTCAAAGGACCATATGTGATCATTTTTTAAAGGCCAAGGAGATACTCTAGAGCTAGAGATTAAATTCATAAGCAAACGACATAAAAGGACAACTAGTTCTATAATACATGATAATACAAATGAAAATAAGACATATTTTGTGAATTATATATTATATTAATATGATGAGAACATTAGTGTACTTAATCAGATGATTTATATCTTAGTTATAAAAAGATATGACAGATATACACATGAAGATTTATCTATCTGCAGAGCATAGTATCTTCTACATATGTCTTCAGTTCTTAATTTAATTATTTTAAAAATTGAAATTATAAATATCCACACTTTTTTATTTGGCGGCCTTTTAATTTCCTTTCTGCATATCAAATCATGGCTTACTTAATCAAAACTATTATTTAAATTGCTCTAAATAAGAAAATAAAAAAAAGCATTGACATAGCTTTATCTTTGAAAACAAGGAATTTTTTGAGGTGAGTGGAATACTTTCATTTGCAATTTTCATGTTATATTGTTCTGTAACAGAAAGTCAATATAGTACTGGACTCCAGTTGTTCCATAGTAAGCAAGTTAGGCTGGTACGAATGAATTTAAAGAATTTGAATTTTAAGATCATAATCAAGCTAGGGTTCAAGAACTCTGCGTGCCTGTCCACTGCCTAATGATATATTATTAAAACTATTGAATATTTTTATATTCTTATTTTGTAGTAGAGCCTGAAGCCACACAGTGAAATACCTACTGCAATGTGCTGTTTCCAGAAAATGAATAAATATTGATATATGAATGTGTATATTTCTATCAGACACAACTGCCCTGATTGCATACTCCCACCATTATCTGTCCTGGTGAAGGAAGGCTGGGATGAAAATGCAGCACCAACCATGAAATTGTAACTTTGGGATGCAAAGGAGCCATAAGGTTGGTGCAAACTCTCCCTGACTTTTGCTAATATTCATGGTCATGAACAGTTCTAGATTTTAAACAACGAAAACTCCTCCCCTGCTTCCCTCCTCTTTCTGAAATTGAACCAAATTGTATGCATTTTGTGTCTTGTATTGCCTCAACACCTTCTTACATATTTTTCCTGCCTGGAATATAAAATAGATTTTAGAAGATTTAGTATGCACATACTGTAGTTTTAATGCACTCTTTTACATTCTTCCTTTGAAATGCCCATGGTTTTTATATAATACACTATTACCTTGCTGTCATTCCTTTCATGTTCAAATTAATGAGATTTTTTGCACATGCATCCAAATCGTTTGATATTCTCTGATAGAGATGCTTTTAAAAATTTTCATGTCAATATATATGTAGAAGTCTTCTAATAATATTTTCAACTGTGACAATCTTCAACATTACATATTCAGTACTTTAATACAAAAATAAAATGGAAATATTTGTTAATATTCTACCTTTTGTAGATCTATTTCAACAAAGAATTAATTTCTCCAGATCTAATAGACTAATTTAGTACTTCAAAGCATTGTACTTAACATATAAGACTCATTTAACACACACTAGTCTCTTCCTATGATTAATGATAGGGAATATAAAATTGGATCAAACAGTTTTCTTGTTCTTTAATTTCATCTTTATTCATAGAAAATGCTGCTTAACTGCTTAAAGGTTTACACCTACTATCCATTTTTACACTTATAAATCTGTAAAAGGAAAGTTTAATTCTTGTATATTGTTAACCTTCTTCCTTTAAAATACAGAATGGAAATTCTGATATTTGCAAATGAACCTACTACCTACATATGTTCTCATTAAATACTAAATAGAATATTTCACTTTTTATCAAAAATGAATATATATATTACAATAATAATTACAAATTCATTTTAGGACCGCACAAATTTTTCCTCTAGGTAGCCTAATAAACTTCAAGATAAAAGGGAAATGATGCACAGGAGAAGCAGAAGAATTTAAAGAAAATTTTTAGAGGCTTTCTTATACTTGCCACTGAATGAGATCAGGAAGATAGGTAGCAAAGGTTGACCATTAGGCAAAATTGATCTGTGATCCTAAGTCGTACCAAATTATTCTTCACTGTCCTTAAGACAAGCTAAAGCATGAAATCAAGTTAAAAGGAGAGGAGAGGAAAAATGTGAGGTATAGCCTTGAGATGCAGTGGATATAACAAAGGCCCTGATATTTAGCATGGTCAGACATTTACATTTTAAAAGATATGTCAGGTAGTCCATATTCTTAAAGAAGAATGCAAATAATATAACCATGTTAACTGCAGAAAATTTTTGTGAAATGGACTTATCTTCTGGAAAATTTCTGAAGCTTAGTTGTTTTACATCACATTCTTCAGTAAAACCTCTTCACTAGGATGCAGTCAATCTACTGCAATGTACAGTTCAGTCTGATCCTGTATACATTTGCTCATTTTAACGATTGAGGTGCTATGAAAAATTTTATTTCTTTTCCCTAATGTTCATGATTGCATCACTATGACATAATGAACAATTTAAAAGTCTTATTTACATAATTAATAATTAAAAAGTCTTATTTAATATGTTACCAGGAGACAGACTCTTTGGAAGAGAAGTCAATAATCCTGCTCTATCTTAAAAAATAGTGTAATTGTAAGGATGTCTATTCCAGAGTATGTATAGCCACTGAAAACCCGTCAGGATGCCTTTTAAAACTTTGGGGATTTTGGTGATTTTTTTCTCCCCATGTGAACTTTATAAAGTGGGAAAACTTTCCACATTCCAAGGGCTTTCATATGTGAAATTTGTGTGTTTTTTTCATTTTGTTTATCATACAAAGGATGCTTTTGTCTTTAATTAAGGTCCTTGTTCTTCAGTGGCTATATGGCTCAATGGAACATCTCAGAATTTTTTATTAGTTTCATTTTTTTTGTTTGTTTATTTCTTTACTGATGAGAATAAATAAATATCACCACATGGAGAACATTGCATAATGAGTGAACATTGGATAAGGAGTGAATCATACTCATTTTTGTTTTTGTAAAAACAGTTCAAACTCAAACATTGCTCCTACAACTGGTACTTATTTTCAATTCATTGTCAATCACAAATTTTAAAAAAATCTAATGCTTTTTCCTGTATGAATCAGAGCTCTCAACCCTTCCTTTACCACAGAAGAAATGCTTTCAAATAATTTTAATGAATGAGAAAATTATAAGAATTTTAAGTTTCTAAATAAAGTAATGCAAGTAATTCTTTGCATAAATCAGTGTCCTCATACTGCTGATGGATCATCAGATGTCTGTGTACATGTACATATTTCAAAAATATACATTGTTTGGTAATCTAAGAGGTCTTTTTGGGTGTTTCTGCATATTTATGATTTCTAAAATTATTGTATCTTTTTTTTGTATAATTGATGGTGTATTATTTTAAATAGCTGTTAGAAGATGTCTATAGCCAAAAAATATTCAAATATAAGTCTTATTATACCATAAATGGTTTCCAAATGGTTTTGTTATATTAATATGATATCTCCTATATTATTTTGAGAACGAAGGAATTATACTTCAGTATAGTAAATAATATGAATATAAAAAAATTCTGTGTTGAGAACAAGAATTATATCATTATATAGATTATATATCAGAAGATATATAAACATTTGTCTCATAAATTTTATAGTTTGTTGTGCAGTATTTTCAGTTCTAGTAAAAGATATAATACTTCCCATAAGATTTCCCAGTGGACATCTGGAACTATTTTTCTTGGCTTCTGAACTTCAAATCAAGTCCATTGTCAAGAGTCTCATTTTTTTTTGATCAATCTACTGATGGAAGTGGTGCTCTAATATGATCAATGTGACTGCATTTAACTCCTTCTAAGCAGAGATTTTTATAAATAAATGTCCATTCAGTTCTGGATCATTCCCCACTTGTAAAAGGTTTGTTCTTTCACAGTGCAGGTAATATCTTGGCTGCATGGATTTTTATTTTTTATCTGTTTTGCTTTTTTTTACCACTTTTTATCATATAGAGACTATATTTAACTATTGTAAAATACCAGCAATGAAAAGGCATATAATAATCCCTTGGAATCTGCCCTGAATAAAATTCCTGGAAGACCTAAAGGAGCTTTTTTAATTTTAGATTTGTGAAAATATTTATTTATTTTTTTGCAAAAGCATTTCTAAAGCATTATTAATTTTAAAATGAAAAATGATGTAACAGTTTTTCTGGCAAAAAATTCTAATTTATGTAATCCTATTATCTCAACCTCAAATTTCAACCTATGATTTTATATGAATTATTTACAATACATTTTTTATTTTTCCTCGTGGCATTTCTGTACTATGATTACATGATTGTACCATGATTTACATTGAGATTTCTGGCTTGTAGTCACTCATAACCCCATAATTAATTGTATTTTGATACCCTGACATGTGAAGAAATCAAAGCTAAATCTGATGATGTAAAAGCCAGAATTATTTGCCTGATCTTCAATGGAATTCTAATGCACACAAACTCTTCTACTATTTACCAAGTACTAATTCTACAGGAAAACATATGCATTTCACAGAAATCCACAGCAGCCCATCTGTTCTGTGCACAGCAATGAGCATTCAATCCCAAGTAGGGAATCTATGAAGATGTCTGATCCATCACTGCCATTACTTGCTCTGTCTGCATGAAAAACCAGCTTAGATAGAAAGTGCAGAGTTCAAAAGTGCATTTTGAGAACCACTAAAGCAGGTACTTATCCGTGCTCTCTGTGTAAGCAGCTGTGGGTGGGATTCATTTTACCTGGAGTGAGATGCTGACAATGGAGATCTCTCCACATCAAGCCACCATCACTTCTCTAGACAGTAAGTGCAGAGAAAAGAAGTATTTTTGGAACACAGCCACAGCCTAGCTATCTATTTGAAGGAGTTTTGTACTTGTCTTATATGCTGAATCAGATTCTAGAAATGGCTACTTGTGACTCATGATTACAAAGGGTGTTTTGCTAATTCAAGTATCTGCACTTATTTAAAGAAAAATCCATTTCCCATGTCCTGTATCCCACCTTAAATACAGACTAGATATTGTTGATTTTTACTCACTAAGATAAAAAATATTATTCTCTGTGGAGTAAATATGCAGGGATGGAACTTGGTTGTTATAGTAATACTAATTATTTTGGATTTATCTTCACAGCTAAAATATATATATAAAGAAAAAAGTCTTCATTTATATTTAGATTATTTTGCATGTACAAACATAAATAACACAGTTGCTTTTTTTGCCCTATGAGCATTCTCATGTAGCTTTTCTCACTTTTCAAGTTTTGAAATTCTGAAATAATAACATTATAAATTTTAAATCAGGAATAAACATTAGAAGAATCTCTTTCAGGAGTCTTTATGGATCTATCTAGACAGATGTCTTTATGGCCATTTTCTAATTATTGTTTTTAATATAATTTTAAATAATTTTGATTTAGTTTTCAGTGCATCAGCTTGACTTCTCAGATGAAAAAATCCTCTAGCTGTTCATTGCTGTTAACAAAATATACAGCTTACAATCAAATACATGCTATCTCTGATCATACAAATTGGTATATTATACATTTTAAAGAAAGTGATTGGCATTTCTTTTTAACTTAAAAAAAAATCTTAAACTAATTTTCTTTTTTTTTTTTTTTTGTTTTTCAGAACATATCCTGGTTTATCAACATGGTGGTGTTGCCAGTGGATTCCAATACCCATTCACCACAGAACTGATTCTCTCCTTCTTCCTATTTCTGATAAGAAATAAATAGTGTTCGTATTTTACTGCCAGCTAGGCAATGCTATTACTTTATTTTTTGGTGGTATAAATATTTTGTATTTATGGTGCAACTTCCACAATCATTGCATATGTTATCATTGTGTATATGTGGGCAGAAAACCAAAAGGAGCAATTTTTTAGGAGTTCTTAAAGTAGTGATACGGCTGACACAAATAATCTTTAGATCAAGAAGGTATAATGGTCCTGAGTGACCATTATATCTGTAATATATGTCCTCTAGTCCCTAGGAATGTGAAAAAACAAAAAAAAATCTTACTGGGATGAATGAACAGAATGGTTGCACATGAGAAATGTGAAGTACTCATAATAAGGTCTCAGCTGAAGTTTTGTGCCCAGTTCTTATCATCTATGTCTCAAAAAAAAAGGCATGGAGTAACTGAAGAGAGTAAAAAGGATTTTAAAAAATGAACAACCAGCATTTAGAAAACATGATATATGAGGAAAGATTGGAAGAAGGTGTTTAGTACAGAAATGACAAAAGGGTGGAGAAAAGAAATACATGTTCATAATTTAATGATTTACTGCATTTAAAATGCAGTAAACTGTTTTTCATGGAAAAGGGGTAAATGCACTTAACCTATAGATAGATGCAAAGTCTTTAGTATATGTGTAGCAAAATATTTCTGATAAGTGTTTAAAAACCAGAATCTTTAGCACAAAGGAAGTTAAAAGATTAAAAATTTCTTGGGACTGCATCTGTTCTGTGTCAAACTTGCTTGAATAAGATTGTTATATTGGTTATTCAACATAGAGAGGACCATGACTTTTATTGGTTTTTCATTTCTAAATTCCTTTCATGTCCTAAAATGATAAAATTACTGTGGAACTGCTTATAAAGTCCTGTCTGATTATTCATTATAACTTAAGCTATGGGAGATAAAATAGGCATAATTTAAAATGTTGTATTTATTTATTTGAGATAACATGTTCCCATTTTACAATGGGAAATGATGCAATAGGAAATGATAAATGGGTTTTTTTGTTTTTTTGTTTTGTGCGAGTTTCTCTTTGTGTTATCATTTGTCCTTCAAGATATGTTTTCTTTACTGTATCCATTTATTGAAATGACTCAGTAAATGACTTCTACTATCAGTTCTTTGTTGCCTGAGAACAAATTATGAACGCAGACCACAGTTTCCCAGTCCTATTACTGCCCACATGTTTATTTCTGCAGCACTTAACTGTGGATATGCATCTGTAGACTAAAGGCTGTATCTCTTTAAGTCTTATTAGGAAACTCACATCCTTCTCCACAGATCAATGCTTAATTCAAACCTCAGTGTTGAGCAGAATGATCATCATATATTATGGTTCAAATCAAGGTCACCTTTGAATAATGCATGTTGAAACAGAGTTATAATCTTTCAGGAATGTTTTCATGTCATAAAAAATGCATTTTATTTCTGGAGAGGGAAAGAAAAAACACTGAAAAATATGAGAGAAATATCAATTTATTTTAAAAACAAACCATACTTTTTCAGTATAGGTTTATGCACTCTTGCTAGAGTGTTAAGGTTAATTATGTGGCCCAACCAAAAATATTCTGGATTAATATTTCTTGGTACATGATTTAGGTGACTTAGAAGGAATGAACACATGCTATGACATTATTTGCTCAACAGTAAGAAATCTTCTCTCTCCGCTGACTAAGAGGTCCTATGCAGCTTTTCAACTCTAAAGTGCCATCAAGTTCTCCTCCCTGCAAAGATTTAAATGCAATCTTGGCTGTGTGTTTCCCCTTTGCTCACCCTCCATTCCATCCCCCTTAGTGGGTGCTAGTGAGAATTTCATCCAGGGAGCAGCATCTGTATATTACCCTATAATTTCGGTATGACTTCTCATTTTCCTCTAATTTTACCCCCAGTCATCTTTCCACATAATGAAAAAATATTTTCTTTCTGCACAATTTATTTTTTTACCTCAAAAATTTTGATTGTTACTAAATAAATCAGTGATGACATGGCACCTTTGAACTGAACTATATTCTGAGGTGTTAAGCTCTCTGAAAAAGATTGGTCAGAAATAGTCTTCAGCATAACCTTGAATTATATCAGGAATATTTAGACTGTGAATTTTATTTCCCCTCACACAGTTTTCTAGGCATTGATTCTTTATTGATGAGAAATATTACCTCATAGTATATTTACTTTCCTCTGTTTTCTGGAGTTAAAAGTCAACTAATCATCACAGTTTTTTCACATTTTTTAGACTCTTTGAACGAAAAATGTGGCTTCTTAAAGTTCATTCATCATTTGGGAAATATGCACCTTTTTGACTGAAAACTTGAGTGAACAGTTTTACACTTCAGCTGCTAAAACTATGCCAAACATATGGGTCTAGAATTTTATAAGAGGAAGATTAAAATCTCATCAATGTTATAAAGCTGCCCAGTCTAAAGTGAATAATAAAGAAAAAAAAAAGCAAATTTTAAAATTCTACTAAGTCCTGTGGATATTTATGTTTACTCAGATATATTTAATTCAACAAAGAGATGTTACTTTAATAGAACAACCATTTACCAGCATTTGATTTTCTTGCAATAAACAAAAATACATTGCAATAAGCAAATCCAATTCTGACAGCACATTCTTGATAACTTAGTGACCATAACATTTGAAATATTATAGTCCCAATACATTGACATAGTACCTGCCAGAAAATGAATAGTTGGCTGATTCTATGTTTAGTACTTATTCCTTTACAAACAACTTAATCTCTCTGACATACTATTTAATCTCAGTTGTAGACATTAGAGATGTACAATCTGTAGAATGCAACTGAAGTCTATCATATTTCTAAAGCTACTTGGGAAGAATTTAGTGAAAGGAGAAAGCAAAGTTCCATAAATGACCTTGCACCACAGGGAGAGAGCAAGGAGGAGACTTTCTGTTGTTAATGGAAAATAAATCCATTTAGATTTGCAGAATAAGAAAGCCTGGTTTATTTTCTCTTAATGCATTGTACCAGCAAGACATTACTTTCCTAGCAGAATAACTGATTTCACTCTCAGCTAATGGCTGGATATTAATCAAGACTCCTTTGTAGTTTTTAATTTTTTTAATGCATCTGAAAACCTAAAAGCTAATTTTTTTAGGTTCTGAAAACTTGTGTTCTGTTTATATTTTTGAAGTACAGTTTGTCAGGTTAGTGTTAGTTTTCCAAATGGTTTGATTTTGATGGCAACAAAAATAACAAGAATACATTGCTTATATCATAGTATTTAAGTGACATTAACTATATATAAACAAATATTTCAACCAAATCATGTTGTGTAACCACCAGGAATTTGATGTTGTCACATTGACACCTTTGGAATAGCTATTCCTAAAACATTTAGTGAATAGATATATGAATTTAATTACTGACAGAAAAATTTATGACAGGGATTCTTATTATTAGAAAGAAAGCAAAATATTTGTAGTGATAGCTAGTAGTGAGGATTTTCAGATTGATCATTAGAAGAAATCCCAGTATGAAGCAGAATATAAGTCTTGATTCCCGATAGATTGTCACTGTTGGACACGAAATGAGTCACACAGACGCAGTTCGAGGTGTGGTGAAAGAAAGAGAAAACTTTATTTTTTCTTTCAGTATTTATAGGTTTCTGAGCACCACCAGGGATTGGATAGTCAGGTTAACACCTTCCCAACCACACTGGCTGTGAGAGATGTCCATCAAAAGGCATATCTTTAACAAATGTAAAAACACCTATGTTTATAGTTACTTTCCTGGGAAAGTGGCTAAAACTTGTAGAAAAACAATATCCAGGGCCTGATTCTCAGGGTGACAATTGATAATTCCCATTTGTTTTTTGTAAACATCATACCATCCCTACTAAAATTCCTAAATATTACCAAGATGCCTGTGCTACTGGATTGAAAACAAAATAATAAGCTTCTTAATATTCCTGTAAGACTAGTAACATATCGGAGTTTTGAAACAATAAGAATTGGCTCAATAATACATATATGTGATTCCTAGTTGTTTTATTATTCCTTCAGAAGTGATACAGTATGACTCCTACATCTAGAAAAGCATTTATTTCCATCTCACTACCTCTGATGAGCAGATTGGGTATAATACTGAATTATCTCAATTCATTAGGAACATGTTCCTTTTCCAGCTTGTATTGGCTACATGAGGGCTTGAGGAGTAATAACAGTCTTGTCCTAAGGCCTGTGTGAAGTCTGATCCTGAGAGTCAGCTGTTTGAACAGCTCCTGTGTGACAACTTCATTGTCATGATTGTGAACTCTGCCTGAAGCACTTACATCCAGATCATGTGAAATAGCTGAGCAGTAGACACTAATAAGATGTACACAGCTGCTAGGATACAGCACTAATATCTATTTTTTTTTATTATTCATACTCTGTCACATTTGCCTTGTAAAAATCATCTGGCCAGGCACATAGACACAGAGCTAAGAAAAACAAAGGTGCCATCCTCAGAAGCTGATTTTCTATGTAACAGTTGACTACAGTGACAGCTATGACTCGTCAACTATATTCAAATATCATCATGTCCTGTCAAAGAGGATGAAGCATCAATCCAAGTTCATAATGAAAAAAGATTACTCAGTATACTTATCACATCACTGGTGGCTTGGTGTTATCAAATAACAAAAAGTGGCCAAAAAAGGGACATTTGGATCTCAGATCTTCATTCAGTCTCAATTCACCTGAACATTTGAATGCCTATGTGAAATGGCTAGAGAGGAATGGAGCATCTATCCTTTGAAGAAACACTATGACAGCTGAGGTTGTTCAGCCTGGAAAAGAGAAGGCTTCATTGTTGCCATCCAGAATCTGAATGGACTCTACAAGAAAGATGGAGAACATTGCCAAAAGCATGTAGTGAGAAGGCAGAATGGTTACAAACTGAAAGAGCCTAAGTTTAGGCTTGGTATTGAGAAGGTAATCTGTACTGTGAGAGTGGTGAGGCACTGAAACAGCCCAGTTAAGCTCTGGATGATGACCCCCAGAAGTGTTCAAGGCCATGTTGGATGGGGCTCTGAGCAATCTGGTCTAGTGAAAGGTCTTCCTGCCCATGGCAGAGGAGTTGGAATTGGAGGATCTTTAAGGTCCCTTCCAACCCAAACACCCATACTTCTAAAATTCTGATGACTTAAATTACAAAAATAAATATAAAGCAAAGAAACACATTAATATCAGTGAAATGTATAACTATGGATAAAATAATTATGAGAGCTTACTTCTTGTTTTATAAGTTAGCAATATATGGATTTTGCTCTCTACTAATTATAAATAATCGGAAGTTGAAATTGATTTTACCATGTGAGAAAAATTTAGGGTCATAGAAATTAAAATATATCAGAATTCTAACATAAAAGAATTAAACAATTATATTAATTTATAGAAGTGTTGAAATTTTATCATTCCATACCTTTTGAATGCTTGACTTTTCAAACTAAATGTTCTTTAAGCATTGTGAAGCAATGATGTCTTGGTTTTGATTGATGATGTCTTTTTTGCATGACAATGAATAAAAAGTTCTGTAGAGTATTATTCTTCTTCAAGAAAATAAAGCTTTTGCAAATAAATATTAATGAATTTTTATTCTAAGTGCTGTTTGTTTCATTTCATTATCATAATGAAGAACAATATTGTAGGGTTATTTTTTTACGGTGACCTTGCAACATCATTTACAAAACTATCACAGCAAAATAATTTTCTCTGTCAAATAGGATATTGTGTTCTTAAAATAATTAAGATGAGAAATTATCGGAAACAGTTTGAGTGCTTTAAGTATTTCACTCATAGAAAAATAGTTAAATAGGAAATAAAACATACAGTTTCTTCTAAGACTGGAAAATTCCATAACATTATGAAGGCAGACTTTTTTGCTGATCTTTATATCTTCTCCTCAGGAGACATTTTCTTCCCACTGTACTCTCACTTAACACCAAACCCTTACATTTATCAAAGTGTGCTTCTGAAACAGTGCTGCTGCTTTTTACCTCTGAGTTTTACAGGAAGGAGAAAAACAAATATATATATATACATGGTTTACAAAGTCAAGGTGGCCTCAAAAACCTTATAGAATATCTCAGCACTTCAGTTTTTTCTTTCAAGACATTTCCATGCAGTCAGTCTTCAGTTGAAAGACATTTTTTGGTCAGTGCTCTTCTACTGGATACCCAAAGTGTCAATCCATGTGCTGCTAGATGATTTAATCAAATTAACAAAGATATGTTTGTCTCACCCAGGTCTTTTTTGATCACGTGTAAACACACATAGATACACACACACACACATATATTTAGGCAAACATAAATCCCAACATCACCACCCTTCAGCAATGCTGAAACAGCATATCCATGAGATGAAGGTGTGTTTTGCATTTGGCACAGCAATTCAGTATTAACTCTTAACAACCATCCTTAATTCTGAGTTTTCCCTTAATTTGTAACTGATAGAAAGAAACACAAAATGAGAGAAAGCAAGACTGTGAATGCTAACATGACATAATGAAATTATTTTGTGGATTAGCTTCACAGAAGTGCATAAGGACAAAAGTGTCCAAACATCCTGAGGCTGGCATTCTGGAAACACTTCTTTGTGACCTCAGCAACTGTAGAGTCAGAATACCAGTGAAATCACAGGGAATCTTTATTTCCCATCGCTTTCAGTGTTTTGATGACCATAGCCTGTGTTCATACAGTCCATGGGTCAATGTCTCCTCTAAAGTTCTTCAAATAAATCTATAGAAGTGAAAAGAAATATACACAAACAACTTGAAACACAATTTTTAGAAGTATGATCCATGTACCCAAGAGTTTCAAAGAGTTAGTGGAAAGAATTTAATACTTAGGCTTCACATAGCTTTGACCTTTCTTTTTAACTTTCAGGGGCAAGCAGAAACCCCATCTTCCTATGGTTCTAATGAAAGCTACATATTACAAAGTTCTCTGCCACAACTCATAGGACTCAAAGTCTCAAAAGCAGTAATGCAGTCTAGCTTGAGAAAATTGTATGTATTATGTTTACTGACCAATTTACTTTTTGTGCTAGTTCCCAGCTGGCATCTTGTTCCTAATACTTTATATGGTATTTATGGTTAATTTTGCTTCAGCAGAAATAGTTTTCAGTACCAGAGGGTGCTGGTAACTGAATTCCTATTCCAGGATAATAGGAACCACAGAGTTCAAGAAAGAACAGAGGGAAAACAAAAACAAATCTGTGCAGGACAAATTTCATGTTTTTGAAAGGAAGATGCTTTGAATATTAAGTATCCAGTGAATTCACCTCTACAAACATCCTTTCTTAGTTCAGAAGTACTTATTAATAAATTACATGTTTTCAGATTTACATAATATTTCATTTTTTAAAAATCTTTGACAGATCTTGCAATTTTGACTAACAATCAGATGTGACTAAAATATCCACCAACAGTTTGCAGTGCTTATTGGACAGCATACTACTTGCATACTAATCTAAGTAGGATTAATACAAAGGTAAATAAATCAAAGCTTTGTGATTTTAGTTTTTTCTGCCTATTTTTTTCTTGCCTGATGGAAGGCCTCTAATTCAGTCAAGAGAGAAGCATGTATTTTAATACCATTTTTGACTGTTATAAAAGGGTGAAGTCTACAAAACTACACAAAAAATTATACTCTTAAATATTTAAAAGATCCTTTTCTGTAAAAAAAAGTGTATTTATAACATGAAAATATATTTAATTTGTGATTATATATAGTATTACATTATTAAATGTTTTTAATAGTCATACTGTTTTGTTATTATTATAAAAAGAGACACTGAATGTAGAGTCAATTATTTTGATAGTTGGGTAGCCCTTGAGTTTCTTATTTGTTCATGAGTATCCTCTCTGCAATGTGTTAGCCATAAAATTAAAACATATTATCTTTTAACCTTATGTACTTTAACAGTTTTGTTTCCAATTTGTCAATGCACATCCTTCCAGAGTAAAGTTATCTCCAAATTTTTATATTTTTTTCATAGAATGTGGTGTTATGTTACTGTGAGCTAGAGTTCTAAATATTTGGATGTATTTATATACCTGTGCAGATATATATGTATAAATATATGTATGCACCTGTATAGAGAGACACACACACACAAATGCATATATACACATATGTATATATATATATATATAAAGAGAGAGGGATAAAGCAAACATTTTTTCACATCTTCTGAAAACATGTACAAGTTTGGGCAAGGAAAAATCTGCAAAATTCTTAATGTATTTTTTCTTCTGTTTATAAGCTTTGAGGCTCAATTATTAGAATTACAGTATAAATGCCGAAGAAGGGTAAGTGACTGCTGAGATAACTTGTTCCCTTTTCATTATTCTTAATAAACACAAATAGCACCTAAATTGTATTCACCCAATTATGTTCCCCATGAGAAACTCAATAAGACCCCATTTATATAACACAAAAAGTATCTGCATAATTTCTCAAATGACCATAGCACAGTCAGTAAGATATAGTAACAAATGGAATTATTATATTGCACTCCTCAAAATCAAGTAAGGGGGTATAATTTTTGAAAATATCCATAACAGATGAGGCCTGAAGTGGCATATTTCCTTAGAAGTTTAAACTCAATCTTTGTGAAAAGAAGGCTCCAATAAGTTAATAATGACTTTTTTCAGTCGTCTGTCTTGTTTGTTAGGTCTGAGCATATCTCTGACTGTATAAGGTGCTTTATCTTGCAGCTGAAGCAGATAATAACACATATTGTACTTGTACTGAGGAGCCCAGAACTGGACCCAGCACTCCAGATGTGGCCTCACCAGTGCTGAATAAAGGGGAATAGTCACCTCCCTTGATCTGCTGTCAGTACCAGAATACCATTTGATGCTTTAACCACAAAGCCACTCTGCTACCTCATGTTCAACCTCACATCCACTTGGACCCACAGGTCCTTTTCTGACAAGCTCCTTTGCAGTTATATTGTCTCAATATATATTGGTGCATAGAGCTGTTCTTCCACAGGTGCAGAACTTGACATTACTTCTTGGTGATCTTCATGTCACTTCTGTCAGCCCATTCCTTCAACCTGTTGAGGTCACCTTGGCTGCAAACAAAACCCTCTGCCTTATCAACCACTCCTCTAATCAAGTATCATCTTCAAACTTACTGAAGGAATTTGAAAACTCTTAGATGCTCAGTGTGGTTTGTCAATTTCATACATTAATGAAAAGTAAAATTAAGAAAAAAGTTGCAGTGGTTTTGGTTTTTTCTTTATCCCACCTTTGTTTTCTGCATAACTACAGACTAGAAGCAAAAAAGCTAGTAATATTAATTTTCTTAGAGTGAATGGATGAAATTCCTTTAACATTTTACATAAATATTTTAACATATTCTGGTGATTCCTTTTTTTTTTTTCTCTATTCAGTATATTATTGTTTTCCAGGAAAAATTGGATCTGGAACTTGTGCATGGCACTTGACTATTTGGTCACACAAATGGCATATCTAGAAGTACTATACTAGCTTTTGCCCTAGAAAGAGAAATTGCTGTTAAACCAATGGAGAGGACAAATGATCCTTACAGAAACATGGTTTATAATATACATGCATGCTGGAAGAAAAAAATAGCCAGAAACTTGGATATTACAAGTAAATTATTTAGACTAGTTTACCTTGACAAGGTAAGTTCCCTCAAATTAAGTGTTCTGAAACCAGAGTTAATGGACATAATTTGTGTCTTCAGAAGTCTTCTGTACAGCTCATCTTCTGGTGCTGGTTTGTTTTTCATTATGCCTTAGTCTCTTTGCTCCCAAGTTGGAGTTTGGCTGGGTTTGCTTGCTTTTTTTTTATTTTTTTTTTTCATTTCTTGCACTGCAAAACCCCTAAATAAGGTGTGGAACAATGTTCTGCATTTGGGAAACAAACAAAACAACAATAAAAAATATCCTACAAGTCCATATTATTTATGAATTAAAAGAAATAGAAGTAGGAACATGGAGGACTTACTAAACAATCTAACCTTGGCAGTGGAAGCATTTCAGGGAGGGTGAATTATAAATTCAAGAGCTGACTATTGCTTAGCAGAATGTGTATGTAAAAAGAATTGCAGAAGGAATTACAGAGAAACAGAAAAAAAGCTGCAGTAAATCAAAAGTTGCCAGGGAAACTCTGATATTTCACCCCGAGAAGAAGATCAAAAGATAATCTCGGGATAAATTCTTCTGGGGATTAAAAAAACCTGAACATAAAATTTTGTTAGGAAAAAAATATTCTGTTATGTCACCCCACTACATTAAGACGAAGAAGATTTGCATACCAGGTAAGTATATCCATCAGCTTCCAAAAACTCCTTGTTGTATCAGCTGTTTCTCCTCTTAGCAGTAACTGTGCTAGCTAACCCCTTTTAGCTATCACAGTACTTTTATTACTGACTTATAATCACAAAACTGTTTTGGTTAGCAAGAACCTCTGAAAGACAGGAGCTATTTCTCCAAAGTCAGATCAGGTTGCTCAAGTTTAACTCAGCTCCATCTGAAATTTGAAGATTGTGAAACCTCTTTGAGTAACTTGCTCCATTATTTGACCACTCTAATGCAGAATTTTATGCAAATGGCATACATGGATGGGATGATATGCAGGGCGTAAATGCAGGAGTTTCTCAGATCAGATCAACTCAGCAGTTGAAAAGATGTACTGAAAACTAAAAGAGGTAAATATATTTAGCTATCTTCATATGGCATCCCACATGGTTTATAAATTACCTGTATTATTCAAACCAGCACAACTTTTTATCCAGCCATCTAATTTTTCAGAAAGCTGCAGGGGTTTTGTTTGCTTGATTTTCAAACTAAATCTATTGTTATATTGCATAAATTCATGACTTACAGTTTTACAATAATCCTTTCCATAATAATGGCTCCAAAAAGAGTCACGAATGCCCAATTTATCTTCATGTGTACTCCATGCACACAGATGACAACATTTAGTGCTAACTCTCCAATTCTCATCAAGTAAAAAAAAAATAAAAAAATAAGGCAAGATCAACACTTGAAATTACAATGAACAGCCTCTATGCTATTGTAAATAAACAGGATTAAAAGAGATCAATATGTTTTTCTTCCTCCCAATAAAATGTGTAGGAAAGCCTAGCGGGGCATTTAGACTTTGAAAAAAATGTGTAACTCAAAGGAACAGAGATGAGAAATGTATGACTTACTGAAAGGAATTCAAAAGGCCAGGCATTAGGTATGATCACAACATAAATCAGAGAGACCAAATACATTTTAACAAGTTTCGTACTAAAGCTCTTTTTTCTTTTTCCTGTTATTGGTCTTTGAATGGCCTTAAATTATTACTGAGAATGTGTTGGCTCCTTCCAATTCTTAAATCTCAGTGCATCAGTTCTGTGAACACTCCTGCTGCACACTGCTGAAAGCCAGAAGGGAAACATCTTTTATAGTCTTCCAGAAATACTTTATAGCCTGCAACAATACAGGAAAATTTATTACATTGTTTTCCATTATCTATGGGTCATATCTGGAAAATTAGAGACAGCGTCACTTGAAAGAAAAAAGTTCCAGTCTGATGCTGGAAGTGTCTCCTCTCTAAAAAGTGATAATTGATACCATTTTCATATGCCATGGTGTGTTGTTCTTTTCTCTGATGATAATATGTGAAAACATTGGTAATTCATGTCCACAAAGTTCTGCCTGCATTGAAACAAGGACGACATAGATATTTTGCAGATTTCTGTCACATAAGCCTACAACAGAATATTTCCAAGATTTGATTTCTAGAGGAAAATATGTGAAAATGTGTATGGTTTTTATGGTTTCCAGTATGAACTGGCTCAGGTACATTAATCCTTTTCCAGACTAATCCTTTTCAGTGTATGTATAGAGCATTGGTGCTCAGCAAATATAAGATGTTCATAGACTCAACTATAATTTTTCCACCTGTTAATATAGAATGAAAAGAAAATAAAAGAATTCTTATTTAAAGCAACATTGGAAAATATTGTGTTGAAATTGACGTTTAGCAATGGGAACTGTGTAGACCATTGCCTCTTTTGAATGATATTTTTCCCCTTCTAATTGCTGAATATATTAAAATCCATTTGTATTTTGGCTGAAGGGTCATGTATGGAGAGAACAGGAGAATTATATGGCAAAATTAGGCTCCATCTTAAGAGTTGAGCCAAGCAAAACGTCTTATAAGTCAGGTTTTTTTCCATTTCATGATATCCTCTTATAAAGCAGAGAGAGATTATTGGTCATCTGGACATCCAAACAACTACGTATATGACAAATAGGGTGATGGCGAGAGAGAGTAAAGCCAGAGCACAATGCTGGGTATGAGTCAGAGGCCAAACTGGAGCGGTGTTTGAGCCAGAGCTGGTTGTCTGAGTATGATGCTCACTGTCTGAGCTTTGACAGATAATCCCATTGCACTGGGAAATGCTAATGGAAGGGGAATGAAAGGACTCAGAATCTGACTTCATGCAGACGAGCTATTCCTCTATAGAAAACTCAAAATATATTTTACACTCTTCTGTATCTTGCATCTCTGGCAGTCTTCCCATCAAAGATTTTTCATGCAGCTCACCAGACTCTTTGCAGATTAGGCAAAAAGAATATAAAGAAATAGCATTTTTCCTTGTAACCAAGGAGAAGGGATAGACAATAAGTGTTCTGGGATGCACTGGGGGAACCAAGTCTGTCCCTATACTCTCATGAGACCCCACCTGGAGCACTGCATCCAGCTCGAGGCTCCCCAGCAAAGGAAGAACACTGGCCTGTTGGAGAGAGTCCAGAGGAGAGCCACGAAGTTAATTAGAGGGATGGAGAATTTTTTCTTTGAGGAAAGACAGAGAGAAATGGTATAGTTCAGCCTGAAAAAGAGAAGACTTCAAGGTTCCAATACCTGAAGTGAGCCTACAAGAAAGATGAAGAGGCACTATTCACATGTAGTGACAGGGCAAAGGGAAATGGCGTCAAGGTGGAATAGACTAGGTTTAAATTAGATATTAGGAAGAAATTAATGACTGTGATGGTGCTGGGGCACTGGAACATGTTGCCCAAAGAAGGTGTGGATGCCCCATTCCTGGAAGTGTTCAGGGTCAGATTGGATGGAGCTTTAAGCAATCTGGTTTAGTGGAAGGTGTCCCTACCCATAGCAGGAAGGTTGGAACTAGATGATCTTCAAAGTCCCTTCTTACCCCAGGAACTCTGATTCTATGATCTTGTTTACACCTCTGACTCATACCTCCTTTCAGTTCTCTCTCCTTCCCTCTCTTTTTGGATTCACTGTTCTCCTGGTGTGTTAAAGCTTAGTCCATCAGCATGGGAGATTGATCCAGAGAGAAGTGTTTGTCTGTTCACTGAAAACAAATATGAACTGCATATAACAATTTATTCCTTGGGCATTGGACTGATGATATTACAGTTGTAGAAAATTCCTGATACCCATGAAGATAGCAGTTTTCTTGAAAAGTAGCAAAAATGAAAATATGTCCAGTAGTAAATGGAGAGACAAATATTCCAAGAGGGGCATTAAGAACACGTAAGCAAGTTTGAAAAATCTAGACAGAAATGTTG
Source organism: Parus major (assembly GCF_001522545.3). Lineage (NCBI taxonomy): Eukaryota > Metazoa > Chordata > Aves > Passeriformes > Paridae > Parus > Parus major. The sequence goes on from NC_031769.1 coordinate 123,732,185, forward strand.
ACATCTATTTATCAACATTAATAAACTGCTGCTGTTAGGGACACAGAAAAAACCACCACCTTATAAAAGCAATAAATTAGATTTTATTTTAAAAAAGAACTCACTTCAATATTGATATATTGAAAACATAATTTTTCTAAGTGAAAACAAATTAATGCAAAATTAATAATTTTGTTGTGTTAATTTTAGTTTGTGAGGACAATTCTCCACTTTGGAGAGAAGGAATATTTTTGTAGCAAGCTTATTCTACAAATTGTAAGGTTTTCATTCTCCCTTCATATCTGGAGACCTCATTTGTACTAAACACAGTTTTATTCTATTATTCTGAAGTACATAGTTTTCCCAGTATCATGAATATAATGTAAAAAAAGGTAGGGAGGTAAGTGGGAATCAGGAATAACATTTTTTTTCTTTTTGAGAGCATGGAAAGGGTCTGCAAATGTATATATCCTGTTGTTTTTAGCTACAATGAACTAATCAAAAATTTCCTTCTTCTAAACATTAACTTAAACCTAACAATCATCTTTGCTTTAACAAGCAATGTTTCAGCAGTTCAAGACTTGCTGATACAAGGAGTCTTTAGAGTGAAAGTAAATACCTTGCCTCTAGATATTTTTTAAAATATCAGCTTCATCTCAGAAGTAATTTAACTTTTATTTCAATTTTCCACTATCCTTCATTCATGTCTTTATTAATATGTTCTCCATTTTTTACTACTTACAACAGAAACTAAACAGTCACTAATTTTAGATGTCTTTTAAACTATAGGTGTATCTGAGGTATACCTAGGAACCTGATTTTATTAGGTGTAAATTGATGTTGCATTGAAAAAAACCCCTCAATTTACATGAACTGAGGGTCTGTTAATTATAGAACAAAAACTGAAAGGATAAACCACAAAATTTGAAGAGAAGTGCTTTTCTTAGTTGTGATAATTACCACCACTCCTCCACTGCTTCTCCTGTGGTGAACAAAAAGGGTCAGCTACAAAGCACTGGTGTACATTTTCAGGAATACAAGCCTCTGATGGATTTGGATGTGTCCCTGGGTGCCAAGAGACAATATGTGCTGTCAAGCTGCCCACTCACCAGCCTCCCTGTACGTTCACTAGAGCATGGCAGGGTCCCCTTGCCCTGGAGGAAGTGCAAGGGATCACAGATATAGCTGCTACAGTTTGCAGCCAGCTAATTGAAATTCACCTCACTCACCTGTGCAGCCTTAGAGGTGAACAAAATAGATGGCTTGGGATTCGCCCCGCATTCATATACAATTTATGTGTTTTGCTATTAGAAAATTGCTAGGTCCTTTCAGAAAGAGTACAGACAAGTGATTCCTGATTACACCCTTCCAGCAGACTCTACTGTGCTGTTGGTTACATCAGGAGGTGAGAGAGAAGAGGAATAAGATAGTTGAAGACAAAAGTCTCTTCCAGGTTCCCTTCATTGAGACTCATTAGTGACAGAACCAGACTCTTTCCTTACTTTCAGCTGTCATGTTGGTTTCCTTTACCAGGAGAAGGAACCATAAAATGGCATCCTTGGCATTAGAATACTTCAAAGGAAACAAACATCCTTGCTTTATTCTATACAGAGAAGTTTAAAGCAATAGCTTAGTAAAGAGTTTAAAATGCCTCACCAGTAGTTTTGATAGTTTACTGCAGCAATAACAGAAGTTTATTCTCAAGAAGGTTAAACAATGTACTTTGTGAGGAGATTGTATTCAAAAGTACATAGGACAGTTGCAGAAAAAGAAAAATAAATATATAGATATTTGCTGTTTGATGTAAAGCCAGTGTATTTGGAGAAAAGATATGCTCTTTTTTGCATCATTCTATGGTAAGAATTATCTGACGAAATTACTGAAGTTGCCAAGAACTGTTTAGAAAAGGGTTTTTTTTGCTCTATTTTATTTTGTTTTCATTGCCTAAACACTTTTATCTGTACAGAATGCTGTTTACAAAAATTTTTTTTTTAAAAAAAGTAAAAGTTTTCATATAACTCAATAAAAATAATTACTTGATCACCAATTTAAAGGAAAAGAGCTTTTCCATATGACTTTTGTAATACCCAGAACTGGACCCAACACTCCAGGTGTGTCCTCACAGAGCCTGAGTAGAGGAAGCCACTGGCCACCTCTGCTGCAAGGGAGCATTGCTGGCTCATGTTTAATTTCATGTCTACTAAGATCCCCAGGTCCTTTTCTGCAAACCTTATTTAAAGATGGTTGACCACTCAACCTTTACTAGACATTTACTTTACATGGGTTTATTGCTGCCTAGGTGCAATGTTTAATTTAATGAGATCCCTGTCATCCCATATCTCCAGCCTGCTGAGGTGTAAGTGGCAGCACAATCATCTTGGGTATCAGCTGCTCCTGCCAGTTTAGTGTCATCTACAAACTTGCTAAGGGTGCTCTCTGTCCCATCACCTTTATGTGCTCTGTCATTAATGGAGATGTTAAGTAGCATTGATCTCAGTATTGACCCCTGGGTACACCACTCACTACACACTCACCAGCCTCCAGCTGGACTCTGTCACTGATCAAAACACTCTGAGTCCAGTAGTTCAGCCAATTTTCAGTCTACCATACTGTCCATTCATCCAGTTCATATAAAATCAGTTTATCTATGAAGATATTGTTAGAGACAGTGTGAAAAGCCTCACTAAAGGAAAGGTAAAAATCTCACTCTTCATAGTTTAATCCACTGACCTCGTCATTTCACTGCAGAATTCTGTCAGGGTAGACAGGCATGATTCAATGCTGACTACTCTAAATCACTTTCTTGCTCTGAATATATTTATAAATATATTTGTTTTCCAGGATTAGTTACTTCCCCAGGGATAGAGATGAAGCTAAAAGCAATGTAGCTCCCTGTCTCTACCTTCTTGCCCTGATTTGAGATAGGGGTGATATTTTCCTTCCTTCATTTCTCATGAACCTTCTTCAGTTACCATGACTTTTCAAATCCTTAATCAGAACAATTTTCAAAGATGATCAATGTGGTCTTGTAATGAGATCAGACTGCTGCCTCAGCACTCAAGGGTGCATCTTATCACAGCCCATCCCCAACCTGTGGAGGCTGTCATTGTGAGGTGGATGTTTGTTTCTTTTCCCAAGTAACAATAGGACAAGAGGAAATAGCCTGAAGTTGCACTGGAGGAAGTTTAGATTTGATCAAAGGAAAAATGTGTTTGCCGACAGGATTGCTAAACATTGGAACAGACTGCCCTTGGAAGTGGCAGAGTCATCACTCCCAGAGGTACTGAAAAGATGTTCCACTTAGGCATGAAATGGACTTGGCAGTGCAGGGTCCACAGTTAAGACTTCATGATCTTAAAGATCTTTTCCAAGTTAAATTATTCTATGACTTGTATATACAAGTAGCCAGTTTGTTTAAGTGCTCCTTATTTTGGTCCTCCTGAACTGAGGATAAACCTTTTTCCTGAATGAAGTGTGTGGACAGCTCACATCTCACACTAAGACTGTTTTCCTTAAGAGAAAGTGTTGTCATGCATTCTTAGAATCATAGAGACTTTAGAGTTATAGTAGAAACAGCACATTTAAAGTGATAGTCTAAAAAAGCTCATCTTTATTATTTAAGTCTTAATATCATAGGAAAGAATACTCCTCAGGTCTTACTTCATCATATTCCATAAACCAGTGTATCCATCTATCAACTCTTCCCTTATCAGAAGACTCTTCTTTTCAGAATCACTGATGATAAAGTATGGCTTTAGTTCAAGAGTGTTTTTCACCTCATCAGACCCTTGCTTTCTATTCCCCATTTCTTATAATAAATTTAGTCAAAATATTCACATGAAAATGACAAAAGATAAGATTGTATTGCAGAATTTATTTGGGAGAAGTTCACATACATAGCTTCATAGTGTCAAGGCCCAAATAAATAAACAAATCTATGTTGCCCAGAACAGACTTGACTTATGAGCACTTGGGATATTTAGAATGTATCAAGTTTTGTTCTTATATTTGATGTCACATCATTTATCATGACTGCTATTATCAAGTCTAGAAAAAGATGTACATAAATTGTGTGACTTTCAGCCATCAAAATGCAATAGTTATATCTATTAAATAATAATGAAAGACATGTTTGTCTTTATAAAATCTGTTTGCTAAAATCCATGTATTTATCCCATGTTGACTTCAGGACTGGATCACCCAGCTATGAAGCAGCCATGCAGAGAGTTGGACTAAGTAAACTGAGTAGTTAGACATCCATCATCCCTCTTCTTCAACAGTCATTGGAGTGGGAGGTAAATATATTTTGTAAACTCCAAACATTTTTGTCTCTATAGACCATGACCATTGTGTCACCTTACCCAGCATCTTGAAGGAAGAAATAAAATCTGTGTCATATCAACAAAGATTTTTTTTTCCACAAGGATACAAACCCCAGGTATACATTTGTAAGCCAGAAAAATTTTTAAACAAAGGCTTATAACCAAAATATAGATACCTTGTTTTTCTTGGGAGAAACTGTCGCTGTAGGACACAAAATGATTCACACGGACACAGTTCAATGTATGATAGGAAAGAGAAAGATTTATTCCATGACTCCAATATTTATAGATTCTCAACAATGACCAGGGATTGGATAGTTAGGTTACCACCTTCCCAATCACACTGGTCACAAGAAACATCCATCAAAAGACATTTCTTTAATGGAATGTATAAACATCTATGTTTATAGTTACTTTCCTGGGAAAGTGGCTAGAAACTATGAAAACAAGATCAGAAGGTATAATTCTCAGGGCGACAAGAAACATTTATCTCTATACCAAATGATATTATTCTTAAGAAAACTTTATTTTGAAGGGTTTTGCCTTTATTTTCCTTCCTAACTAACGCTCCACCAATGCATAAATATTGCAATTTTCAGATGGGTTGCAGATCATAGGCACTTTATTAATCCTACATTCCTGAAATTAAGATTAGCTCTTTCAGAGCTTTGTTTACCAAGTACAGAAAAATAGCAGCCTAGTGGGAAACACTGCTATTCATTTTTAAATGCTTAAATGCTTGCTCTGCTGAAATAATGTTAAGCATTGTATCTTTTTTTTTTTTTTTTTTTTTTTATTTATTTTTTTTTTTCCCTAGAGAAAGAAAAGCACTTCCTTGCAGAGGAAGTGCTGAAGCAAAGAAAATTTGCATGAATGTTTGAAGCAGTTTTAGCCTCTGCTGTCACTTGGGAAAATAATCCAAACTATAGATGTTTAAAGAAGGTCAGCTTGGTGGTATATATTACAAAATGCAACATGAAAAATGTTGTGTATTCATCATGTTCTTTAAAATCTGTGACAGTATTCAAAAGAAAACTCTTTTGCTTGTTTGACAGAAAATGAAAGGTTATTCTCTCTCAAGCTCTTATCATGACTCCAGCCTTGAACTACTATGTGGCCTTTGATAAAAAACTTAATTTCTTCATTTAAAAAGAAAACTGAGGCTTCCAGTATGCAAAAATATTTTGAATGCACTACTAGAATACTTTGTTTGTATGGTTTGTTTGTTTGCTTGTTTGGGTTTTTATCCCATTTTTGTCTATCCTATAACATTTTTTCTCTTTAGTTTTTTTTTCCACTTCCCAGTGAGAAGTGTTCATATGTTTATAAAATCACACTCAGATTTTCCTCAAGAATATTTGTCTAAATGTAGACCTACTGTTTCATTTCAAATGATGGTAGATGGTGTGTGTGTGTCTGTACATAATATCCACAAATTCCCTTTCTAACTATTTCCCCTTCATCTTCTGCAAGTAAATTTTTACTCTCAATAGAGCAAACAATATAATTAATAAGGTGGCCTGATCCTTTTCTCTAGGACATAAAACTGAAATTACTGGTAAATAAAGTATCCTGAAATTAGAAGGTTGCTACTTTTACAAAGATCTGTTTGTGTTTCTAGGGTATAGATTGCATATCAAATTAGCAGATGGCTTTCTATATATGATGGCACAGATGGGTATCTGGATTGTAGGATTTTAATATATCTGACCTTAGACATCACTCATTTCATAAAAAGGAAAACTTCCAGAGAATGAAGGACTTGACTGAGTATGAAAAATACTAGACCCTCTTTCACTGTCTTTCCATTGGCTTTGAGATGCAAATGGTTGCAGGGAGGACTACAGGTCTTGAAAAATATAAAGCATTTTCTTTTTGCAGTGAGTTCTTGAGGGTGTGCAGGCACAACTGAGATTTCATGCTTTATTTCTATTATTTTTAAATAACTCTGTTCCTTGAGGATCAGAAAAGCATACTTGGTGTCTCCTCTAAAATCCCCAAAACCTGGCAATTTGTTTATAGAAGGATGAGACACCCCAGTATTTTAATAGACTATCATTTTATGGTAAATATTGATAACTTAAAAATAATTACCTATATTTAAATGTGTAACATATACTCACTTAGTTCTTGAGTAGCAAGGGTGTTAAAAATATGTTCACAAAGCACAGGTAGCTTCCTTTACCTACAGACACTCTTTGCTAATGAGTTGGGAAATAGAGTCTCAGACACGATTCTCTTTTGTGTTTTCCGAAACATTTGGCATTTGTACCTGTAATCACAAAAAATAATCACTTTATGCAACTGCAGTTTGGAATTTCACAGATGTGACTGTACAGGGCAGTCAAATTTACTACATGAGGATGGTTTAGAAATGTTTGATTATCAATGCTGATGTTGTTATCCTTGAATTCTTCACTGCCCCATCTGTGCTTATATTTCATTTCAGTGAATCTGAAAAAAGCCCTGTGCAGTGGAACGGTGCCTATGCAGAATTCTCTATGTACAGAGTTTTCCAAACCACTCACAACTTCTGTGAAATGAGGAGGAATGATTTCCAGAAAAGCTATTTGTAGAAAGCACTGTGTAGAAGAGAAACACTTTCTCTTGGCAAAAGATTGAAAAGATTGGCTTGATAAATAGTGACTTTTGTTGTTTTTTTTTTTTACTAGGTAAAACTTTATTTGGAAAGTGCTGGAATATTTTTTTTCAAGCTTTGCCTTTTCCCTTTATTTTATTTTTAGGGGTAAAAATACAGCATAAGCAGAAAATGTGAAGTATTTCAGTCTAATCTTTTGAGACAGGTGATTTAGACAAAAGACCCAAGTTAAAAAAAAAAATGGTTAACTTAAATATTTTCTCCTTAAAGGTGTTAGTGCCAAAGGATACACTAAATTAGTTTGAGCATGAAAGAAGTATGGTAATTACTCTATTAGCTTTTTCTCCATAAATAACATCAGTTTACAATAAATTGATTTACTTTCTTTTAAAATAGAATTTTATTGCAGTTTTTCAGCTGACCTTGCTCCTATTTCTAAAAAGAATTGTTTCCAAGCACACTTTTTAAAAGTAAATTAATGCTTTTAGCTCTGTGTGTTTAGCTGAATCAGCACAAGTATTGCTGAGCTGATGACACTTCCTATATACCTAAAGAAGCTGAAATCCAGCACTTAATGATGTCTTCCCTAATCTTTTAGCAAGTGAAGCAACAGGTAAAAGTTTTCCTAGGTTGCTGTTGTAGGAAATTGAAATAGTTCGTATCCATTTTCTTAGCACTTTATTTGTGCCAATACAGTTTAAAAGGATCAGTAATATTTACCATTTCCCAGTGTTTATAAGCCAGCTCAAAACAATTGTGCAGAGATGAAAAACTATCATGGATGTTTCCAATTGAGCACCAATCTCTCTCTGACATTTACAAAGAGAAATAAATGCTGCGCTTTTCTTGGATGATGAATGTGAAGAAGAAAAAATACTGGTTTTTTTAAGTTCCCTGTACTTACCTTGTCAGAAATTATTTCTGTGCAGCATCCTCATCCAACAGCAATTGGAAATAAAAAATCTATTGCTGCCAACACAGAAGATTCAATAAACTGGGCTGAATTTACTGGACTTACAGAAATATCTTTCTTTTTCTCACATATCACTGCCAGTGAAACCGAGCACCAATAATCTTTGGATTTACACTAAAATCCTAAAGTTGTGTATGTCCTGAATCTGTCTCAGGTAATGGTATGTCAGCTTTATCCTGAGTATGATTAGTATGGATTAGTAGCCATACCTGAGTATGGAGTGGTAGCCATATCTTTGTGCTTGGTTATTGAGACAAGTTGTTTAAGCAGAGTGGACATCAAACCCATTGAAGAGACAAGGATACCCCAGCAGTATTGCAATTCAAAACTTTGGCTCATCCGTGTTAAAATGGGAGCGTGACTTTGATCACAATGTGCAATGCAAACCAACACTGAAAGTTACCTTTTCCTCACTTGATCTGTGGCATAAAGTATAACTTTAAATACTGCAGCTGGTTATTTTGCATCTCACCAGGATGTCACTAAAGCAAAGAGAAAGATACACACACACAGAAGAGGACTGTTTCATTTCTGCTCTTACGCATGATTTAGATAGAACACAGACTCTGTAATCATTTCATTCTGCCCTGTTTCTCCTGCTTGTCTCTGAATTCATATTTACTCCATTGTAGCCCACCATTGCAGCCATGGACCCCAGATTTCAACTAACTCAACAGCTCAAGGTTTGAGTGCTTTTCAGATCCTTTCTAGATTCACATTTTCTGTCCTTTAGTTCATTACAGCTGTTTTAGTTCATGGAACAAATTGTCCATTAGTTAGGTAATTTAAACCTAAATTCAGCTTTGTGAAATAATCTGATTTTACTCTAAAAATTACATCATATTTGATAAGTTTTAAACAAATCTTGAGGGTCAACGTGAGAAGAAAGTGGTCAAATAGACTAAAACCACAAAAGTAGAAGTACAGCTAAAAGAGGAAAAGAAATTCAACAAACCTCTCCCACATTTTGTTTTTGTTTCATGCAGTGATACAGAATTATTCACAAACCAAACCAACCTTATTAATGACATTTGGTGATGCAGATGCCTACACACTCCTGTAAATATCCTTTTTGACAACAATGGCTTCATTCTTTGCTGGAAAAGTCAATGTGGGCCACAGAAAAGCTGTTGCTTTATTTTCTTCTCCCTGAAACATTTCCCTGAAAATCTGTAGGTATCCGCATTACCAAATGCACTGTTGATTTATGGCAAGAAAACTGGGCCCAGGATGTGTGAACTCATTCTCCACTGTTTTAACTTGGTTATAAAGCAGAGCTCAGAGTGCTGTAACATGAAGTATTACCTTCTGGTTTTGAGGGATATTCTGTCAAAAAAGTGTTTATTAAATTAGAGTATATTACACTGCATAACCTGCAGTTCAGTGCTGTAACTGTTATACACCATACAGACCCCAAAAATGAAGTTGTGGGAGGGGAAATAGGGATTTTTTCAGAGTATAGGTATTCTCTTGTGTACTTTTCATTAGAATCTCTAGATAATGCTGTCTGACATGATTTTGTATTTCTTGACATTTGACTGGTTCCCTATTGTTGCAATTTTCATTTGATATTTAACAATGGAGAAACCCTATATGAAAGCAACATGCTTTGTTAAAAGAAAAACAAAAGTTATGTTTATAAAACTGGAAATACTACTGCAATATAGAAGTGTAAAACCAGAGAAGGCAGACATAAAAACCAAACAAACTTGATTTCAAACTATGTAAAGTAATAATTTATCATTTTGGGGGCTAAGAGGGGTTATTTCTCATTTATTTAAAACTGAAATTAATTGCATCCCTTTTGATCATGACACTCTTATGGACTGAGATCTTGTCCTGCAGATTTTTTCAGAACATGAATAAGTTCTGGTCTCTGCCTACTGCAGCAAGGTCCCAAATGATTGAACTTTCAAGTAACTTAAGGAACCTTTCTTTTGGATGTATGTATGTAGAATGTCAACTTGGTTATGAATACCTTTGATGAAGAAAGAAGGACTTTGGAGGTCTGATTCTGATACTCCTATTTATGCTTTGCCCTTAAACTCACTCCACTAGAAACGACAGTATCAAATCCTTAATCAGAGCAGTTGTTGAACAGTGGCACATTAAACAAAATGGAAATAGTAAATCAAATTGTGTAGAAAGTCAATTGAGCTAGTTATAAATTTACACTGTACATATTCTACAAGGTGTAGTGCCTAAGCTTTTTGCAGCACTCTGACTTCAGTTTTATTCACACGACACAGAGAGTGAATTAACCAAAGCATATTTTTAATCCTTCCTAGAAATCATGTATGACGTTTTAATAGTACAGAGAGCAACCTTGCCATTTGTGTGGAGTGTGCTGTGGGGCTTTTTCCAAATTGCCATTTTGCTATATTTTGACATTTTGGGGACGGTAGCCACCACAAAGGTCATTAAAAAAATAAATAAAATAAATTAAAAAAAATATAAAAATAGAAAGACTGTCTTACTGAAGTTTTACTGCAGTTCTACAAAATATTATTGGAATAAGAACTACAAGCCAGGTTCTCCACAATACTAAATTTATAAATATATTAGTGATCCTGCTTCAGGCAAGTTTCCATATTTTAAGCTGGAAATCAGAGCTTCTGTTCAAAATTGTTTCTTAGTCATAACTAGTGACAGTTTGTTTCTACATTTAATTTTTGTACTATCGAACATTTTTCTATGAATAAATGTTTATTAAAGAGTTGAATTTTTTTACTACATTTTCAACAAAGCTCATTACATATCTGTTGCTAAGCCTAAAAGTTTTTATCATTTAAACCTATACAAATTTTTTCTTTACAATATTTCCAAAATGCATTTTTTGGTAAGATTCTGAATGTATTAAATTTTGTATTGCATATTTAACAACCTTGGAGAACCATTCCCACAGTTAACAGACATGTTTCTCATGCATGGACAGTACTGCTTTAAAACTATTTTACTGACTGGAAAAAGGCTAAAAACATGGATTACTTCTGGAAATAACAAAGTCTGTATTATTCATTTTTGAAAAGGAAGGTTAGCCAAAATTTTGTGCCATTCTTCAATAAATTTCTGAGTGGAAGATCACACATGGTTAAGCAAAACAACTAGAACTATATAATAGTGCTAACAAAGTTTCAGATAATATAATTTTAACTATGAACATGCAGAGGTTCATTAGTTTTTAATGGAAATTTAAAGAAGAAATTTTCATACACTCAGATATTTAAAGCTTAATATCAGATTTTTTTCAATTCAAGCTAAGGAGAAAAGTCATCGAATGAAACTGTTTTTTATGTATTTATGTCACCTTGATTTTTAGATCAAGTTTTGATATCTCCTAAATTGTGTATATTTATTCTGTTTTTGAAGCTCTGTTTGATCAGGAAAAATAACTGGAAATGTTCTTTGGGTATCTATGAGCTGCAGCATGATTCTGTATTTAGAAGAATTTCTGCCTAATTTGTAGTATGAGCATGTTTGCACAAGATCACATCACAATAGGGAGGATGTTGTAATGAGTTAGCTTTATTTACCTTCTAGAAGTGTTATTTACACATAACTAGAAGTTATTATTGCAAGAAAAATTGATGGATCCAAGACTTTCTTGTTCTTAAGAAGGGATATTGCCTTATTCTGCCATGTATCAATTTTCTGTTCTACAAAATGTTCTGTTAATTCCTCCAACATCACCAGATAATTATTTCTTATTGTATTTGTTATTTCTAGCAGAATATATTGATTTGGATCATGGTGATGAAACACAGAACTGCAGAACTCCCTTGTGTTTCTGGAGGATCATCCATCTATATTAATTTGAATGTCTGTTAAATTTCTCAGGAAAACTACTAAGGTCAATAAATGACCTTTACCTTCCTTCTCCCCCAGGCCTCATTGCCCATGTAACTGCCTCTCTTTTGGAAGAGTCTCTGAATACACATGTTCAAAGATAGTTTCCATTTTCTTTCATCCACTTTTTTTATTCATTAATAAAGTGGTGCATCCACCCATTCTTTCTGGTCCCTTCATTAGCTTGAATGTACCTCTGAAGTCCTAGACATGCAGATGTATTTTAGAAGATTTCTGAAGTTTCCTTTGTCTGAACTGTGAAACAAACAGAAGAGATGTCAGGTTTCAAAGGAAAGCAATGACAAACCTTTTCGGTGTCAGTTTTCCCCTTAAATTTCTCTAACTGTATCTGGATAAAAGCATCCAAATATTTTTTTAGTTATTTCAGTATTCATGTCTTCTCAACAATAATTTTAAATTTTTTTTTTTCATTTTTCTTACATCATATCTGTACTAAGGAGTTTCCTCTGTCTAAATTTTACATTGAGGTAATATGGTTACACCGCTTCTCCTAAAAACAGAGCAAAGATGAACTTGCTTCTTACAAAAGTAGCACTTCTGTGCCCTAGCACTGCCCTATTATAGGCGGCACAAAAGCTGGCAGTAAAAACCTTGTCTTAAAAATAATTTTTTATGTGATGGTTTATGTATTTTCATTGTATTGTGACTTAAAGATAATAAAAAGAGTGAATAATTTTTTGCCAATACTGTAAGTTCATTTTAAAAATATACAAAAAAAGATTTAAAAAAAAAATTTAAAAAATAGTCTTTAATGAAGAAAATATTTGTTTTGGAGCAGTGTTCCTAAGATAAGAACTCCTTCCCAGTATTAAACTTTATCCCCATAGGTTGGAGTCCATCAGGGCAAAGAACTGGCAAGAGACTTTGCCCCAGGCCCTTGAAAGAAGGATTCCTTCAGAGAGACTCCCCCTGAAAAGTTATATGTTAATAGTACTAGAAAGTTCTAGTTTCTCTGTTATTACTGGTTAGAATTTGGTGCAATGTTTTACATGTTCCTAATCCCTGTCTTTTATTGGTCCCTTACCCTCAGACTCGACCCTAACTTACTTCATATAAATTTGTAACCTACCCTGGCTCTTGCCATTTTAGTGAACTCTATACTGTGTACGGATTATGTGTTTGTTGTTTTGCTTATTAAAGCTTTTATTTTCGGGTCACAGATCACGCCCGTCTCTCTTTTACTCGTTACCCTCTTGCGGATCTCTTGCCGAGGATCCCGAGTTAACACCCGGCCAGACCACCCGGGCCCGGCATGTTGCACCCATATTTCCTGGAAATTTCAAAGCCTGTATCGTAATTCCATAGCATATGGAAATCTGCTTCCATTTTCCTTTCTCCCTCCCACTCCTGGAAAAATGTTCTCCAGCTGAACTGTCCTACAGATAAGTTTTTCATGCAGGATAAGGTTTCGTCTCTCTCTTGTATTGTCAGTTACTCCCTCTTTTAAATTCAGAGACTTCAATAGACTTCTGAACATCAATGCTCTTGTCAATCCGACAAGTCATTGGCACAAAAGTATCAATCACTTGGTGATCTTTTTTATTGTGTTTCCAATCGTTTCCTCTTAAAAGGGAGCTGATGGTAGCTGTTCAGAACAACTCAAATTTTTTCTTTTTCTCATGATTCTTCTAGGAATCCCTCCTAGATAAAAGTTATTTTTTCTGTGATCTCTTGTTCTTGTCTCACTTTGGGGAAGAATACCTTTTTATTTTTTATTAACTGCTTTAAGTGATCAACATGATCTGTATCTTTCTGTTTAAGTTTTTTACTCTGCAATATTCTAATGAAAATAGTAATTGACTTGTTTCTCACTATCTCTTTGTGTTAAGCAGCTTGTTTCTCTCTAGGATATTTAATTATACATTCAACTTAATTCTTTTTCTAATGACATTAATAGCAGTTGCAATCTAATTTTGTAGTCTTAGTTTTGTATCGAGATGAACTTCAGAAAACCATGTCCCTTTTTATGTGTTTTAATATATCTGTTCCTCTAAAATTAAAAACATTCATTCCTTTTCAAAAAGCCCACTACATTTTTTTAAAAGCCAGCAAAAATCTAAACTCACACTAAATTCTCAAAGCTATTAAAATCAGGAATGTTTCATCACATCTGGACTAGTTAAGATAATTATTTTTCCTTATAATTTCCCCAAAATCATAATTTGATGGATTTTCCTGAACATCAATTTGAGTCCAACCAAAAATTCAGATGGAAAAGAACACTCACCCATCTCCAAACTGCACCAATTGGTTTAGAGGAACCCTTGTGAAGTGAAATGCTGAAGTCTCATAGTTTGATTCCTTTTTGGCTCTGTAAAGATAGAAAGAAGGAACAAATTTTACAAACCAGATGTTGTCCAATGGGGCCACTCAAACATGTTTGTTTTTAAAAACCTGACAAGCCAACCAACCAATCAACCAACCAAAATCAGCCCTCAATCCCAAGAACAAGACAATTTCGTATTGCTTTAATAATATTGTAAGGTTGTCTGTTCCTGGGAATTTTAAACTAGTTTCTAGTAGCATGTGCATTCTTTCATTTGAATGTCTATACTAGTCATTCCAAGCAGAAAACATGAATGCATGATGAAATATTTGATTTTGTTGACTTGGACTCCTATATTGTTATGCATACTAAAAATGCTTAAATATGTTTTCAATTATATCATACCCTCATAAACTAGGCAGTAGTTAGATCAGATTTAAGCAAATATGACTTATGTAGACGTCACTGCTAAACCAAGGAATATGGGAATAGGATATGGTTATTGGGGTAATCTAAAGCAGTGCAATCAGATTTCTTAAATGTAGGTTGTAAACCCCAATACTGCTATAACAATAAAAAAATTGTCAATTTTAAGCTATTTGATAAATAGGTTTCTCTGCATGACAATATTATACCCAAGGGAGACCAGCACTTATTCTCAGTGTGGGTTGCAGATGAAATGTCTAAAATGAGGGAAGAAAGACATATATTCAAAGTCAGTAAACAAATAAGTACTTTTGCTTTCTCTTTCCTCCTAATCTTGCAGGATAGTTTGAATCTCATGTATGAAGCTGAATGTGTCAAATTATGGAGACGCTAATAGAAGATTGGTATAATAAAACAATGGAATCTTATTGACTGTGAATCAGAATCAAACAGTCTTAGAAAATTGCTGTACAAGCAATTGTGTGCTACAAATTAAAAAATAACATGAAAGAGCAGAATATTTATAAAATAATAATAATAAAAGTGCTAACTATATCATTGTTGGTTGCCTTGGTGTGAAAGTTGGAGTGGACTGGGCATTGTTAGACTGCGGAATACATGACTAGAGCAGGAGGAAAAGTTAATAGTTTAGGGCAGTGAGATATATTAATTTTGTAGGCCCAAAACTAACTCTGCCAGGATTTTCTAGTAGGAGAAGAGTACAGCAGATAAGCTTGCTGTCTTTCAGTTTTCTGTGTAAAGAATTTGGGAGTAAAGCACTGCCTGTTTCCTATTATTCTCTTTCTATTTAGTAGAAGTAGTTTCCTTACAAAATTAACTATTTTTTAGAAAGGCTTAGACTAGGAGATAATTAGCACTAGTGTTAGTATAGCTACTTATAATACTAATAAAGATGAACAGTTGAATACTGCTTGAGCAGCAGATTATTAATGCTATGTTCTTCTTTGGGCAGAGAATTTCAAAACTTTGTAAAAATAAAAAGGACAGAACAAGCTTTCATTATTTGATAAAAAGTTTCATGGTATTGAAATTGCTGAAGGAACATTGCTGAAGGAAGAGCAAAGGTAATCCAAATTGGATCATTTTCTGCCTGCAGTGCCAGGGCTTCCCTAGCTCCTGAACCAGGCACCTGGGACCTAGGAATCCCGTGAGAGCCAGCTATCAGTTTCCAGGGTTCCAGGGATGCTATCAATTTTAGAATGAAACACAACAGTAAAATAAAACTAGCTTGAGATCTGGAAAGAAATATTACACATCCTTTGAAATAACTCAGTTTTAACCAGCTGATTCCAAAGATGATGAAAATGGAAGTAATAAAGGACAAAAAGCAAGCAATTTGAAGACTCTGTGAACACCTCTAAAACCAAAATATTTGGGGAATTTATATTTGCTGGGTATCTGTCAGTATTCTAAGAATCAGAATATGAAAACTGAAAGACTGAGCAAACCTCTGAATAGATTTGACTAGATTCGGAAGTCTGTTCATATAGTTAGAAGAAATTAGATACTTATTCATTGTTGCTAATCGAGGACATTTATTATTTTTGGCTCTCTCAAATTCCTATTGTTTTCTGGCCTCAGAAGTACCCAAACCCTAGTCCGACCCCCCACATCAGGTGTCTTTCATAATTTATGGCACCTCCTCAGCTGCCTCCCATGTGAATGTCCTATGGACGTGGCCTTCCCAGGGTGGGGTGGTTTACACCTGAGCCAGTTTGAGTAATGGAGGAGGGCTGCTCACTCCCTCTGACCAGAGCTTTTGCCACACACCCAAAAACTCTCCTCCTCCTCCCCCCTTGGTAGGGGGGAAGTGTGTGCAAACCTGGTTTCAGCAGATGAGCCTGTGAGCTACAGCCTCTCCCACCCCAAACACAGCCAGAGCTGATTTCCAGGACAGTTGCTGAGTTTGGCTTCGTTTGTAGAGACATTCTCCTTTAGACTTGTTCACTTCCTAGACCTGAGCTAGTTGGACAATCCTATTATGTTAAGCCACCGAGTTCCCTTAGGTGTCTTAACTCACCGTCCAAAGTTCCAGTCAGGAAACATATTCAGAGAGGGGTGGGCTTCAGTGTTTGCAGCTTCTTTGTACAATTTTGCCATAACAGGCAAAAAATCCTTAGGAACAGTGTTTAAGCCATTAGCCATTAACAATTCAGACCCTCACAACCCAGAGCTGGAAGGATCCCATAAAAATTGTTCAGTCCTTGTCTTAGACTCCACACAAAGCAACCTAAAATTTAAACCATATATCTTAGATTGTTATCAAAACACTTCTTGAACACTGACATGAGACCATGATCTCTATGGGAAGCCTGTTCCAGTTCTTACCCACTCTTTCAGAAAATCTTTTAAATCCTTAATCCTGCTCATTCTATATTTTAAAACAAAGACTTAATTTCAAATGTACAGAAGCTTCAAATTCAGGCATATAGCAATAAGGTGAAGAGATTTTTGAACTCACCTGTTCAGATTATATAAAACAAACTGAAAAAATACAGCTAGAATATAATTTTATGCAAGGTGAGAGTTTTAAAATTAAAAACACCACCATTCAGGAAATTATATAAATTAATGGTCTTCTTTTTGACTTTATGTCTATGACATTTTGTGTAAATAACAGTGTTATATTTTTCTAATTGAGATATTTTCAAAACACTAAATATTATTTAGACTCTAAATTTTTTTTTATCTCAACTAAATTTCTGTATATCTGGTCTGAGTCACATCGAAAGTCACCAGTATCTAAAAAACAAATGCTAATTTACTTTGATCCCTTCATAGAACCATCTGCTGAAATATCACAAAATGGTGTGACAGAAATTTCTACCTTAGCTCATGCTGTTTAGCTGAATAATCAATATTTCAGTGTTCAAGTTTTGTTCCCTGCTTCATTTTCCAGCTTATATATCCCTTTTCATAAGATGATGTTTAGTAAGTTTGTAATTTTGTTATAGACTTTCATTAATATCAGTTGAATATGTTATGTCAAAATTTGGTAAATGTTTTTATATGGAGCTATCATCATTTGGGACTCATGAAAATCATTCTTCAGATTTGAAACCTTTATGTATTTATGCCACTGTGGAACTATAATAACATCAAGATATCATCAATGTTTATTACAATCTAATTCAGAAATATGTTACTGCACAGAACTCAAAGCACTTTGAGAAAATTCCCAGGAATATTAGTAATCTGGGATTTGCAAGAAAAGGATAGTATCTGAGAAATCCTTAGAAACATCAAAGAAGAAAGCAAGTTATTCTCAGTACATAAATTCTTTGGTACTCATTTTGCATTTTCTTAAAAATTCCAGTGCTGTTTTAAACATTTTCTTAAACAAATGTATGTCATAACATCTAAATAATAACCCACAATACACCTGGGATGGAATTTTGTAAACTGTCAGCTGTCAGCTATTCTGACAATACAATCAATGATTGAACTTTTGTTTCTGTAAGTCTCTGAAATCATTGCTACCAGTCTGCACTTGTGATAAGAAATCCCAGTTTTGCACAACTGTTGACAGTTTCCCCAGGAGATGTGTCTCATTAGTTCCAGGGTTTTGATGCCTACTGACCTGTTGCTGGAATGGTGTCATTGGTGTCCAAATGAAGATGAGCAGAAAGGATGGTAATACAACTGTGGTCTTATTAGAAAACCACATTAAACTTTAAATCCAGTATAATTAGGTTTGTTTTAGGATTGTCTTTCCTTAGTGGATTTGTGCCTAAGGGCCTGCAAGTAACTAGCAAGGTTGATTAGCTACAAATGAGAGAATACTTCATAAATCAAACATTAAATTCTTCTTTATAATTGCTGTGAGATTTTGGACCAGTTATGCAGTTTATTATCAGAGAATGCACAGAAAATAATTTCTGGCTCATCTCTGTGAAAATTGAATTCCTGAAATAGTACTGTAAGATTAAAAATACTATATTCAAATAACAACTCTAACCAATGATTCTCATAGCTATTTAGTTTATAAAATAATTTAACTGAGAAACAATTTACCATGTAGTACTGTCTATTTCACTCTTAATATGACAAGCCTTACTGCCAAAATTCTAATTAGGTTCAGCCAGTCAGCCACTTTTGAGATTAGTTGTACACCACGTGGCATCCTAACCAAGATTAGGATGATAACTGCAGGATTTAAGCAAGGGACTCTGTCCCTTCAAGCAAGAGTTACTCAAGAAAGTAAGAAAGAGCACGTGCTTAACATTTGCTGATGAGCTAGGCTGCTTCTCACAACAAGTTTTCCATTACAAATGGAATTACCAAAAACATACATCTGAATTTCTCTGACATTTCAGTCACGGCAGACTCACACATGTATAAACAGGTACACTAAACTGGGTAAGAAATCTGAGCTACATGTCATTGGCCCTACAAAGAGGAAGCAGGAAGGCAACAATTCTCCTGACATACAAGTGAGTGTTTTCTTCTTCACTCTCAGAACTTCTACAGTCTGGACTCTGCTGCCCTAGAGAAACACTGACAACTTTAGGACCTCACTTAAGACACTACTTGGAAACATCATAAGATGGCACTGTAAATAATATTCAGAAACCTATCTTTTATGATGTTCCCAAACCAGACTCTCTATTCCTGTCCTGCTCTGATCTTCTTCACCCCTCATAAATATTCTTTGCAGCCAAGCTCAATTCTCAAGGAGACATTGATTGAATGAATAATTCCTTCCAACATAAACATCAAAATGAGCTATCCCTTCATAAAGTTCAGTAGAAACAGGACATAAAAATTCAGAAACTGGGGTGAAAGCATTGGATTTAAGCTCAACAATACAGTGTAAGAAAGCTGTTACATCCCAGAAATCATAAAGAATAGGCAAAACCTATTTTACTTAATTATTAAACTCTACCATTGAATGAAAATACCATTCCAAATTCCTCTGCCCAAATCTCAGAACACAGCTGATTACTGCAAAGCTTTTGTTTCTTGGTTATTCAGCATACTTTCTGGCTAGTATTTTTTACACCCATGGGGCACATCTCCTGGGCGTAGCTGATCCTTTCTTGCATGGGAATTAAAGCCAACATACTATATGGGAGCAGTGCAGGTTGGACATCTTTCCCTCAGAGTCGTGGCAGGCTTGAAAGACAAAAAATACTGTGTTTCTTGTGCAGTTATGGAAGAAACAGTTGGGAAAACCTGATGATGAAGAAAGAACACAAAGAACAGGAGACGCTAAAGCAAGTCTCCTCAATGTTTGCGTTTCCAGTGCTTGAGGAAACTGCTGAAGGACACAGATGCTAAATAGGTACCATTTGCATTGGTAATCTTGTGTTCCAGCTCATGTAGCCCTTCTTTCAGCTTTTAAAGAGACATCTGACCCACAATTTTCATTTTGCTTGTCTGTGGCATTTGCTATTCTTTTCAAGGCTGATATTGCATATATGTAAGAAATGAGCCATTATTGTCATGTAAATGTTGTAACTGTAAGAATCTATACAAGGCATGAAGAGCCAGAAAAAGAAATGCAAACTGACCTTGTGCTACCACATATTAAGAATTTAATACACTGTTCCTTTTGCTAGCATAGATTTCATCAGAGCTCTTCCTTTACATCAGTTTATTTAACAGTAATTTTTTGTGTCACTTGTTAGAAGAATCATAACAAGATATGTTAAATTAAAATAAAATAAGGAGAGGACCAGCTAGGAAAACAAAGATGCTGATTGATATGATATTTTAAATCAAAATTATTTAATTTTGTTAGTGACACTTTTATCAGATTAGCTTTTATCATCTAACATGCATATGTGCACATTTACATACTCACACATCTGCATGAAAAACTGTTCCATCAAATTTTGTAGAAAAGCTTTTGTATTTTTTATTCTATTTGAGGAGAAACCTGACATTATTGTTTAAAAATACTTGCAGGACTGCTTCTCATACTGATCTGATAACTATTTCTCAGATTTTTTAATATTAATATTTTTGAGCTGAACTCAAATATTTTTTTTGGATACACACCAAAAAGGACTCAAAAAGTCAGTTGTAATACTTGATCACGTTTTGGCCTATGGATTTCTTTCAAACTATGTTGTTTCAGCAGGTTTCTCAAAACTTTGTCCAAACACTATCAGCGAGTGAAAGCACTCAGGATAGCTCATGGCCATATCCATCATCTTTACTAGCCAAGCATCACTGACAAGAGAATGTCACAGAAACTGACTTAAAAGCTGGGGAAAAAAAAACAAACCTTGATCTAAACAACTATTCTACAAAGCAGAGAATGCACTCTGTATAACATGCTTACCTCTGCATCTCCAGAGACTTGCATCTAACATTGCTTGAAGCTGTATTACTTCTTGCCTAAAAATGGAGTGATTGTTATGCTGATATGTTCAACAATACCAAACCAAACAAAAAAAGACAAATATTAAAATGATAAAAAAGAAAATCACCTTATTAATAACAAAAAGGTGAGGCTATTAATTTTACCCCCAGATATCTTGATTAATGGGTGAAAAATTGTTTTGACATATTGCAAATTTCTGGGAACCACAGTAAGACAATATGGAAGGAGATAGAGCCTAAGGAGTTTCCAGATAGGTTGCAGAGACAGGGTTCTGTTTTGGTGTAGGATTAGAGTTTGGGACAGATATGCATAATTCATTATTAGATCCTGACAGATGCATATTCTCTGTAGGTAGGTGTAGAGTTTTCAACTGTTTATTGACATCTGTGTCTCTGCTTTGATTGCAGCCAGGGCAGTGATAAGACTTCAGACGGGGTTATGATGGTTATTTAAATCTCATTTATTCCAGGTGGATCTGAGAATACTGAAATCTAAGGTGTTTGGTGCAGTTTCCTCTAGTTATTTTGAGAGATCTCACACTCCAATAAAGACTAATACTGAATTCCAAAACTTTGACATCATTAACAACATAGTCTTCCTACTTCCAGCAGCACTTGTGTTAGGAAATTTCAGAAAACAAATGAAAACACATCATTAACAAACCTGTCTTTAAGCAGTTGAAAAAAATCTGAGAATTTCAGCTAAAATATGATCTTGCTATGAGGAAAATGAAGAGCATATCTGTATGCATTTATAAAGAGTGTATGATATCATCAGATAGGACAGCTCAGACAGTCAAAATTTGAGGCTTTGAAGTCAAATTCAACGACTGCTGTACATCAAAATCATGACCTGATTATGAGTTCACGTAATAAGTACAATAACTACAACACAGACTGTTGTCTCCAAATATTCACTTTCTACTTTTGGGAAGGCAAAACATTAGTATGTCAAAGTAATGAAAAGAAGATATGGGCTTCAAAAATCATAAAATCATAGCATGACTTGCGTTACAAAGGACCTTAAAGATAATCCCTTTCCAACCCCCATGACACTTTCCATTAGACCAGGTTGCTCAAAGCCACATCCTACCCTAGAACAAGTCCAGACATGGGTCATCCACAGCTTCTCTGGGCATCTGTTCTAGTGCTTCACCACTCCCACAGTAAATAATTTCTTCCTTAGAATATCTAACATACACCTATCCTCTTTCTGTTACGCCTTTCCTCATCAATACAGGCCCTTGTGAAAAGTGCTACTTGCCCTAGACCCTGTTGTTTACCCAGTTAGCTCAACTGAAGGAACTGATGTTGACAGTTGTACTACACATATGGTTGAAAATACACATGAGATTTTCCTTAGTTAGCTAGTAATGATATTACATTTAAAAGTGACTTGTGAATTGGGTACATATGGAAAAATCTATAATGTTTGCTGTTTTGTTACACATTCACTCAGGCAGACACAGACACACACACACACACACACACATATATATATATATGCTTTTCAGGATACTCAGAGGAGCTATGGTGAAGCTACAGTTTAGCTATGTATTTGTAGCTATGACAATGGTTTGGTAAATTATGCTATCCTGTGAGGCTGAATAAATAATTGAGAACACAATACAGATGCTACTGGGCTATCAAGCTTAATCTTTTTCTGTCTTTGGCAGCCATACTACAGAGCCACATCTAAATATATTAAACTCCACTTTATAATAATTTATATTTCTTCCCTTTCTAATGAAAGCCCTCTTCAGAACCGTTTTCCTCTGATGGTCAAACTTCTCCTAATATCCAGCTTTACCTTCACTATGGACTGAATTAAAGTGTGCATACTTAAATTAAACTTTAAGAAAAAAAGGATTGTACTTTGCAGATAGCAATGCAATTTCCTCAGGAAGCAGCTGACACCTGGGCTGGCAAACACTCTCCCCACATGGAGTCCATTGTGAGTTAATATACATGGAGCACAGCAAATTTGTTCCATATTGCTCTGCTTATAGTGCTATACGTCTTCAGAATGTCTGGGGTATCTCTACCCTGTCCCCAAGACATTTAAGCCTATTATCAAAGCTTGGAATACTTTTCATAAAACTACTGCTGTTAAGTATATCTTTTTCACAGGCAGCCATATTGTCTGTCTAAATAGCATTTGCTCTATCAAAAAAAAACCCCAAAGCAGCTCTACTCAAAAAGAGATCTAATTAAATAAATGTGGTAAAAGAGATGCGAAAATAGAAAAAAATATTTGAAAAGTACACCTTGATCAGTTCAGGCAATATATACCTTCTAGAACTTGAAAAATGGAATTCAAAAAGGTATTTATGTAACTGAAACAAAACAAAACAATATAGCAAGTTTTGTTTTTATTTTTATGGCTCAAACCTAGCAGCAGAAAAAGAAAAATGACTAAAGCCCAAGAAAATCACTACATATGTTACCTTATTTCTTGCAGTTTTGAATTTGTACTGCATTGACAGAGCAGTTAATTAATTGTGTAATATCGATCTGGGTTCAAAATTGTATGTATTTGGTTGCTAATGATTAAATTG
The DNA here is from genome assembly GCF_001522545.3 of Parus major. Lineage (NCBI taxonomy): Eukaryota > Metazoa > Chordata > Aves > Passeriformes > Paridae > Parus > Parus major. The sequence continues at coordinate 123,755,526 of NC_031769.1, forward strand.
TAAATAATTCATAAAACATGAAAATTAATCAAATAATTCTGACTTTAAAGGCCCTCTTGAGGGAAAACAAATTCTTCACATGGCTGAGTTCTGTTATGCCTCTGACTTTTTATTTATAACCTGGTCCTAGAATCCTATGCACAATGCAAGATAAACTAAGTCCTGTTTAAGAAGAAATGTTCCCTTGACTAGGCAGGCTATAAACCTATGTTGACTTATGTATGAATATGAAATCTTTTTATGAGGAAAAAAAGCAGTTTTTCCATTTTGCTCTAGCTTTGAAATAAATTCTAAATTGCATTGATTTATAACTGTTAGAAAAAGAACATTAAAAATCAAAGAAACGTTATTGATGTATTTCCTCTGAGGCTAACTTGAAGTGTTAGTTAAATATTCTTTTCAATGGTTATAGCCTAAAAGCAAAGACATATCAGTTTTCAGTGCACCCTTTATTTTTTTGTTTGGTCACATTTGTCTGACTGTGGATGGACTAGCATTTTGTGCAGCAGGAACATTGGATCTGTATTCACTGAGAATATTTCTTAAATTTGCTGTATAGACTAATGTTCCAGTCTTTCCACCATACCTTTGTAGTGTCTCTTTCAGATATAAATTCACAGAAGTACTGAATATGTATCATAGAACTCACATACACTTAGAAGCAAATATATATATGAGTAATGAAGAGAAGGGATAGATTTTCAGGTTTTGTTGTCAGTTTTACCTGTAGTCTTACTCCCCTCTTTGCAGTCTTCTCAGATCTCTCTAATGAATACATGGTAAAGCCAGGTCCCTGAAAAGTCATCTGCCAGATCACCTACTGATGTGAATGGAAGAAAATGGTGTGGATCATAAAGTGGTGAGATAAAGTGTGAACCATTGAGATGTGGTAACAGAGACTGCATTCCATACTCTGCTCTAAGTTATTCAAATCAGTGCAGCTGAAGTCTCAGCATTGTCTCATTTCAAAAGTCTGTTCCGCCACATTATCAGAACTGCAATTGTATTTTAAGGTCATCTTCAGTCAGATTTATTCACATGTATTTTCTGAGATAGAACTTTGGTACCTAACACTGTCTTATGGAGAAGGAAATCAGGTAAATGTTCAGATGTGTAAACTTAATGTTCCTCAATAATTTATAAACATTTATATATCAGGGTAGGCATTGACTAAGGTAGTAGCATAGATGTCATTATAAACCAAGAGTAAATGATATTAAAAACAGACAGATGAATGTAACACATATCACTAATAAAGTGTATAGAAACCAATTTCCATATTAGCTGTGAAGCTTGTCCTTTTATTTTTATTTATGAATTTACCTGTTGCATACAGGTAAAACCTTACTAAAGGAAGGCCTTGTAAAACCATGGCTCAGTCCTGTTACTTTGGCAAAGTAGAATAAGACTGTAGGAAAGTGGCTTAGCTGACTTAGAGGTAGAAAAACAAGTTACACAACCATTGTGTGTTCATATAATGGTGTATGGCTGAATTGTGCTTGTTATGATTTAAAACTATGTAACTGATAAAGACCTAACTGCTTAAAAAGGCCCAGTTTTTGCAATAAAGCAGCTCTCCTTTGCACCTGCCTGAGGACTCTGTGTCACTATGGATCCCCACCCACATTTACCTAAATTTTAAAATAAGTCTATTTAACTAGGAACCTATTTTTAATATTCTAAACAATTCCCCAGTGGAAAGGGAAAACATTTTGAAAGATTTTAAAATAGCAAGCAGATGTGTCTTCATTTAAATTACTTCAATTTAAAACTCAAAACTACTTTACTTTTTTTCATATGTTAATGCCAATTATCATAAAGTGCTTCTCCCAATACTCATCATAATCACAGATCACTCTATTTCCATAAATTCTATTTTTAAGGGCCACTGTAGTTTCCATATTAACATTTCTTATAGTTTTATAACTACAATTACGTTTACTTCCATTTCTGTCACCATCTCTTTCAACAATATATTAATTTTGCTATCATTTTACATAGAAACAAGAATTCTTTTATATTTTCCTCTTTCATTGCAAATATGTAGGGACTTCTCTTCAGGCCTCAGAGAATGCCATAAATTTGTTTATCATATCTTCCATGACATCTTAATAAATACCCATTCTTTATTTATTATTTGAAAAAATTATTTTCCGAGTTTCATTTTCATTTTTAGAGAAAAAATGAAATCAGTTTATGTTCACTCTTATGTGAAAACCAGATAAAGGAAATACATCTCTTATAAGGAGTCATTTAATATTGTAGCAGGGATTGAGATTTTCTTGCAATTCTGTTCATTAATTTATATTATGTTCAAACCAGCTACTCAGTGAAATTACCGAACATCTACGACCAGAGCAGAGGTTTCAGCAGCACCCAGATATACATCTTTCTTTTTCACGTCCTTTTTCAGTTTTAAAAATTCATTTGGCTGCTCAAGAAAATCTCCTGTTTCTTTATGGTTCCTTGTAGCTATGGCCAGGGAGATTTCTTCTCACTTACCTGTCAGCACAAATTTAAATAGTAGTGAGACCAGTCCTGCTATACTGTCAACCTTTGGTCTTGCACAGGGCTGTCCATGCTCAACCAGCCCTGGGCTTTCTCTAGGATGATGCCCTGCTTTGCCAAATGTGGAGGAGAGCACAGAGGAAAAGAGGGAACAGAAACCTTATGGCACAACAGGAAATGAAAAAGAGTGTCTTGTCCCGAGAGGGAATATAAAAAGGCTAAGAATGCATATGGTTACTGTCATCTCACACAGAGCAGAAGGACACACTGAAGAAGTATTGCAAATAAAAGCCAATATCAGGCACAAACTCTGAATGAGTTCAGAGGTTTAAAAAAAAGTTATCACCCTTAAATCTTACACTTTTACCATCAGATTTCATTATGAGAAAAATTTTCAGTGCAATAACTCCAGGAAAAACCTCCTGAAGTTTTTCTTTAGACTGCAGATAATTTTCAGATTGAATTTGTATGTTGTGCACTACTGGCACTGAACTAGCACTACATGTCTCCTCTGCTTCTATATTCCCAAATAATCTCTCCAAATGGTAGAGGATGAATTTTTTCTGTCATTTCACAGAGTCTTTTAAAAGGTAGATGGTGTGATTTGACAGACTGGCCCTCAGTATGACTGGCACCAGGAAGATCTGAGTGCCATGAAAAAGTTTGCAATAATCACAGACCTGCAGAACTGAAAAGGTCTTCAAGTAACTACGGAAAAGAGATTGTTGTCTTCTTTGGTTTTATAAACTCTTCTTGCACTTGGAGTCTGATGTAACTTTTTTTTTTTTCCTTCATTCTTGAGGTTAAACAGCACATTAAGCTTCCCTTCATAAATTTTCCCTTTGATTCACTTGAGAGTTTCTTCAGCTCTCATTTGAAGTATGACTGCCAAATGACAACACAATTTTTCATCTGGAGTCTTAGTAGCACCTTGGAAGGGGACTTCATTTTTTTTTTTTTACACCATTGAGATTTTAACCCTATATGAGAATGAGGAGTTTTGTTTTCATTTTCCTCTGACATCTACTTTATAATGAATTTATTTGTCCAGTAAACATCTTGAGAAAGGGTAATTAAAATGTTTATATAATGCCTAGCGCAAACTGCTTCTATATTGAGTTGTAGGTTCTAAGACAACTGAAGTACATGTAAAGAGTTTGTGAATGAATGTTATTCCTATTACTGCTAATGGACAACATGCTTCAAATTTATTTAGAAATTCAAAAACTACCTTTCTTCCCCAAATTCACTAGAAATTCCCAAGTTCTTAGCTCTCCAGTAAGACCTGTAATAATTTTAAAGATAGGCACAGAGTACAGAGAGAAATTATTACAGCACACTGGATAAAGATTTCTGCATGCCTGATGTCATGCTCATTGAGGTAATTTAGGTTTCACAGATTACCATAAAATTGTGTATCAGTTTACTTTGTCTCATCTTAGAGCTGCTGTTTTCCATGGAAAAAAAATGAATAGGCAGAGAAAATGCTCTTAAACAGCATGACAGACTTTCCATAAGGTTGGAAAAGACCTCCAACATCAAGTGCAACCTTTGACTGAACATCACCATGCCAACTAGACTAGAGCACAAATTCCCATGTCCCGTTCTTTCTTGAACACTTCTGAGGATGGTGACTACACCACCTCCCTAGGCAGCCTGTTCCAACTACCATTTCAGTGAAGAAATTCTGCCTGAACCTCCCCTGGCGCAACTTTAAGAATTTGTCCTGTTATCCTGTCACTGGTTGTCTGTGAGAAGAAGCCAAATCTTTCCTTGTTACAACCTCCATTCAGGTAGCTGTAGAGAGCAATAAGGTCTCCCTTGAGCCTCCTTTTCTCCAGGCTAAACAACCCCAGTTTCCTCAGCCACTCCTCATATGACCTACTCTTTCTATAAGCCTATGAATTCAGTACCCACTATATTTTGAGATCACTGCATCATCTGAAATAAAGGGGAGCAGGGATGGTGGCAGGGAGATCATCATGAACCAAAAATTTAAAAAGAGACTTGTTTTCATTTTCTTTGAGCTAGTGATATGTGCACTTAACTATAAAAAGAAGGAATGTTTTACTCCACAAAAGCCTCTAATTATTAATAATGGGAGAAAAATAAGAATTTCATCTAGAGAAAAATGGTATTAAAGTTGTAATTCGTTCTTTAATTTAAATGATTGTAAGTTCTTCATAGAATTATGACTAAAGGACCTATCACAAGTCCTATCTTCTAACTTCCTATTTTCATAAGTTTCTGTCAAATTATTAGTGTTATTTAAAAGTAGAAGTTGGCATTTAATTGCTTAATAATTACTCAGTTGTGGAGCATTTGAAAAGATAAACAACAGATTGACAGAGGTTGATTATCCTCTATATAGTCAAGGCTATACTGCACAGAACCAAAGTGGAATATGAAGTTAGAGGAGATCTATTAATTTCACTCTATTCCCAAACACTGTCACTACATTTATATATATGTTTGTGTGTATATATGTGTCCACAAGTGTACATACTTATAGGCATAAAATGGTTTTCTTTTAGTAGCAGTGCAATCATCCCAACATCCCAAAACGTAGCTTTGTTTGCCACCTGTGCCCTGTACAAGTAAAAACTATTCTCACAAAAAAGAGATCTGCAGTGTGACAATAATTAAAATACCATCTCATTAATGCTATTGCTATGCATAGTGAAGTAGCACCAACATTGCTCAAGAAAATAATATTAAAAATAAAAATAAAAAAATAGTGGATTTTTGCTTGAAGTGTTTATTATAAAGCAAAATTAATCATAGATAAGGGAGCTTTCACATGGTAAAAGCAGCAGAATGGAATGGACTTTCACATTTCTGCATACTCTCCACTGTCATCTGAGCACCCTGATTAGTACCAAGACTGCCCTCAAATCACAGGTTTCTCTTTTTCACTTGCTCATATAAATCAAGATCACAGAAGTTCAGGACCTTAAGACTTCAAAATCTGTTTCTTAAAAATTTCAAACAGCAACATTCTGTCTATTTCATATGTTCATCAGGCACTGGGAAAAATCTTTCAGTGGGAAGATTTCTGACTTTTGGGACCAGAGAAAGATTTAGATCTGTGAAGTTAATGTTTGACAAGACAGAGATGGATGTGTACAAAGTTTCCTATTTATAAAGATACTAAAGACAGTCATTTTTCTGCGTCATATTGACTCAATCATACTGATTTTTGCATAATATACAAAATGTTTATAAGTAAATGCATGTATTCATACATACATTCACTTATACATAAACATACATAAACATACAACATACATATATATGGTAGGTATTGTACTTAAATTTATACAAACATGCAGTATGTTAAACCATATGCCATGTATTATACTACAATAGTGATATTGTTACTGAATACAAATAAATAAAATTGCAAAAAGCAATGCATTTATATCCTAAAGTTTTTTGTTCAGTTTCGGATCTATTTCAGTTATAGAATCACCCTAACACAGTTGTTTTTAAGTTTTTCAGACTCTCCACTGGGAATTACTTTACTTCTAGAACTGTATTTCACCAATTTAAATATAATACAGAGTAATGATTTCATGAGGACTTTTAAGCAGAAAATAATGACACCATCCACTTTAGCCAACTGAAAGAGGTATTCTACTGCTTTCAAGGTGAAACACCTGGAGTGCTCTGCTCCCTTTTTCTCCATTCTTAAACTTACTCATTAAAGTGCTCTGTCCTAACCTGTTTCATTTAAAAACAGGTTTTAAAGCTCCTAGTGCAAAATTTATTACTGAAATATTGGGGTCTAACCTTCTTCCACTATTACAACTTAAAACAGATATGCTAACGCTGAACATAATTACAATGAGAGTTTGAAGGAAAAAGATCTCTCAGTTCAGACCTGGCACAGATTGACTCTTACAAAGGTGTACTTCTGTTAACTTTCCCGGAGACATTCCAGATTAACAGATGTAGAAGTGGTGCAGCACATAGGAGATAACTCCTATCAAACTCAAAGGCTTAACCTCTTGGTTAAAGTGATGTTAATGAAGGAATCAAACTGAGTGTCTCCTTTTCCACTCTCCTTTCATACTGTGTTGGGTTAATGTAAGAATAATAGCAGCTTGTTATTCCTTCACATACAACAGTGTATGCCCCCAATACTACTTTTGATTGAACATAGCTAGACTTTTATAACAGAAATTTTAGTTTGAAATGGTATTTGAGGTATTGCAGGCTGTTTGTATTAGCAAAGGACAGATGAAAGAGGACTCTGTCATTTGAGGTGAAGTCTTGCTTGTTCTCATAACACTTTTGCTGTCCACCCCCTGGTGACACCAGGATATTACTGTGGTGGTAGACAGTACACATGGGCAACTACAGCTCTGGCCTGAAAGGGGCTTTAACTGTGAAGAGAAGGGGTTCAAAGGGCTGAGGGTGCTGCTGGTTCCCTCCAGCACCTTAAGCCTTCTCTTCAGAGCTGCTCCACCAGCCTGGCCCCTGCCCCATGGCTGTGGGGCCTCAGTGATGCAGGGTGCCTGTGCCCTTCTGTCCTCTTCAGGGCAGTTTCTCCAGCCTGTGCTTGCTCCCCTGCTTGGCTGCCCTCTTCCCCCTCAGTGTGAGCTGCCCTACTGTCCTCTCTGAGCTGGAGTGATGCTCAGCTCGGTGAAAAGGCACATTTTGCAAGGCATTAGCCCTACCCACAAAACTATGTCAGTGTAAGTGTGTTCAGGATTTAGACCAATGCTTCTGTTCACTGTACTCAGACTTGTGACCAGCCTGTCATGTTTGGCTGATAGCCTGCTTGCTTATTCAAGGAAGGTCTGTAAAAATGGGAGCAACATTTATTGTGATTTTAAAAGAATTTCTACTTCCACCAGCTCCAACAGAAATGTACCATCTTACAGTGCTACATTTGATTCATACAGAAAAAGAACACTAGCTTCTCTGCATTTTTTTTCCACAGTGACTTAATCTTTCCGTTTTCTCAGATAAACATTTTCAATAAAAGTGTTGACATGCAGATGATATTGCTCCAGCCTCCATGTAGATGATGTGTTGAACGTGAACACTGGATGCACATAGTCACTTTGTGAAGCATGGAATGCAGCACCACTGCAGTAGCAGCATGTGTAGAAGTAGTAGCAGTATATTTTCCCAGAGGGTGCAGAACTGAAGGATGCCATTCTCTGTCTTTAGCCATTCTTAAGAGCAGCTCCAATGTGCTCTCTTACACTTCAGTTCAGCAAAAACTGGATTGTCCCACTTCTGGATTTTTGCTATAGTCAACAATTGAATGCTTTATTCTGAAAGAAACTAGAATAAACTAACCTCAAGGTAAAATTACAGTTAAACATACCAGTTTATAAAAAATGGGCATTTCAAGTGACCCAAGAGAATATAGGTACTTTGCTAAGTCTTAGGATTTTAATCCTAAATGCTCTGTTAGTGCTTCAGATTAAAACAGTATTTCCGCCATCTCTTCCATTACTGTATAGGAGATGGACACTGGTAAATGTATCTCAATATATGTCCATCAGCTAACAAAATAGCACTTCAGGCTAGACTGGGCATTCTTTAAAAGGAATGTCCTCAGGAATCACTAGCCTTCTGGAATTAGCAGCCATCCTCTATTATATCCCATATATCACAGCTTCAATGTACTTAATGTTCATCTAAGCTTAGTTTATCACATCTCCTTCTGTTATAGTCTGAAGTGCAGCTGCTGTACTTTATTTTTTTTTTATTGAGTTTCCTAATTTACTGCAGGATTATCATTGCTTCAGTATGTCATGTATTGTTGATTTTTTTTCTGTGCTTTTGCATGCAATTCATCTTCCTGTAGCTCCATTCATGATCTATGAGGCAAATGATTTCACCTGTCAGCTTGCAGTGCCTCACAGATCTGCTGAAAATGAACACAAGGGAGGCTGAGGTAAAGAAGTAGTCTGTGATTTGCTTGTTCCTGGGCTGTATCTAAGCTGTGCACAATTCTTCTCCATTTATATTGAAAGTTGTTGTTTTGTCCTCTGGCCCAATAAAGCAAAATGTCTGTATGAAGTGTTAGTTTGCTGCTGTGATGCATGCAGTGTTGAAAATAAGCAAAAGAAAACCAGATATCTTTCCTATATATAAAGCTCCCAGGAATATTGCTGTGCTAAATATAGCTGAAACACAGAGCTCTGGATGTGACAGTCTTAATATGATCACCATGTTTTAGGGGCTACATCTGAGAGCTGTCTGTGTTTAGTTGGAGAGCATATGGGTTGCTATTTCAGATACTACCAGTGACATGACTGTGTGTGTTTGTGTATATAGAACTAGGTGAAAATGTTTCTTTATATTTTACATGCCTATTTTGAAATGATTTCATGAGTGGGTCCAGAACTATGGGAGAATGGATTCTTCTATTAGAATAGACAAAAGCATGGTTTATAGGGCATTACTGTGTATTCATATTCCTGCTTGACCATTTACTAAGCTTTTCTGTGGTAGGTAGACATTCACCACAAAATTCCCTTAATCTTTTTTCAGAGCTATTTTATTATTTTATTCCATAAAAACAAAAATAAAGATTATATGCTCTTTGAAATAAGACTAAAGACTTTCTTGTTCCAAATCACCTCAGAGTGTGTCTCACTCTCCTTCCAGGTTCTGGGCAGAAGGACTTGTGACTCCTGCCTGATGAACATTTTACCGATGGCACAAAAATCAACACAGTGCTCTTTTGGGCTGCTTACCTTGTTTGAGTTCTTATTGTGAAAAAAACTTTTCCCAATGGCTGTCCTCACCATTATTCTGGGGTTTTTTTGCTGATGGTGGTGGTAAGTTTTTTGTTTGTTTTTGTTTTTGTTTTTGCCCATTCCAGTTCTGAAAAGTAATTTTGCTGAGGATAGAAATTTCTCAACATCAAGAGTGGCTTTTATGGCTAGGTAAAGCAATAAAAACTGCATTACAGAAATGTTGATTTGTCACAGTTATAATTTTAATACAGTTGGGGAGACTTTTGTGGTTCTACATAATTTGGGTAATATATATATGCAGTATATGTCAAACACTGTGGTATAGATTTGACAGAGGAAATAATTCATTATTCTGATACCATTTAATACCTGATATTTAAAGATACAATCAGCTACTCCCCAGAAAATCTCTGTCACGTAAGATCTGCTATATAGGTCTATATATATATACCTGTTTGTGCTTATGACATTTATCTGCTTTCTTCAGGGAGACAAGTCTTGTCCTTACAATGCAAAGAGCCATCAGTTCTTTGAGTGATACAGAATTACAAACACCATTCTCAAAACTTTGCTATGATTGATGTTTATTACACCTGCCTACCACCAAGAGAAATCCAGAAGTCATTATTTTCTTGAGTACTTTTCCAATATCATTATAGTACTTGAGAATAAATTGAATTAAAAAAGTGAAATTATTTTTATTACATAATGCTAAGATACAGTAATGGATTTAGCAATGATGAAATAATGAAATAATGCTTCACAATTTTTAATTTGCTTCTTTGTGTGATCATGCCATCTAAAAGTCACCCATAATAAATTCTCAGCAGTCTTAACCAACTATTGAACCCTCTGCCAAACTCAAAGACAAGTTTTTCTTGTGCCATTGTTCCTCCCTGCTAAAAGTTTATTGTAGAGAGAGATTCAGTTCCTTGTTCTTGGAAATAAAAATTGTGAGAACCCTGTGATTATCCATTTCTTCTGGTACAAGCAAGTAAGCTGGTCATCTGGACAGGTACATATGGGATTAAAAAATGCTTTTTTTAAAATTTATTAAAAAAATTATCCGTATTGTCTCTATATTTATCTGTTATGTCTCTATGGTGCACTACAGGGAGTTAAGAGCAAGGTACCACAAATCTCCAGGACACCAAGGTTCACTGTTTTGGCTAGGAGGATTTGTTGAAGTCAAAACACTTTCCAGAAACAGTCTAGAGACATTTACAATATTTTCAGTGTAAAGGTTTTGATCGAGAACACTCAGGAGAGAAAGGCTTGCAAAAAAAGTTTGACCTTTTCAATGTGAAGCAAAAATTTTGACACACTTCCAGTTTGAAGTGACATTTAAAAGGCTTTGTTTTCGTGCCAATGCAGAATAAAACAAATCTGGAACTTGAAAACTCTTACTAAACCAAAGCACTATTTTCTAGCAAGATCTGCTTCTTGATTTTAACTAGAATAACTTTAATATTTAAAGATATTTAGGTGTAATAATTGTTGGTGTAAAAAGTGCAATAGGTGTAAAAGCTGAACATTAATATAGTACTTTCTTATACAATTTGTAATTTCATTATTAGTATAAAACATTTCATAGAATCTATCAAGTCACTCCATGATTCATTTTTATTTTTTATTTTTAAAAAAGCAACATCTATGGATGTATTGATGTAACAGTGAGAATACATATTATACACGAATATTTTAAAACACTGAATGATAACCATACAATTGGACAAATACATAACCTAAATAACTGATGCTTAAATAAAAAAAAATTGCAGGAGTAATGGTTTGTAACATTATTCTCTAGGTTTTTTTTTAATATTTTAGTAGTCTTTTTGTAGTTCTGTACTGGCTGAAGTCCATTTACCAAACTGGATATTACTAAGTCTTTAAAAAATACATCAGAACAGTCTCAGCTGAATGTGGCATTTAGTCATCATTGATTTCTGTGCAGGGATCATCAAAATACATTCACTGAAAAGATCAGAGTTTCCAAATCTTACCTAGAGTATGCAGCTGTACAATTAGTGTTAATAAAATGACAGACATTTCAAATGGTTTCCATAGTACCTGTAAAAATGCATTTGAAAAGAAAGGAAATCTCATACAGGCACATTTCCATACAGCTTTTTTTCCTTCTATTTGTCATAATTTCATGCACCTTATTATCAAAAAATTATTACACTTATTACAAAAATTGCTATCATGAACCTTGATTTTGACTTGCAATAGGAGAATGTGTCATTCAATTAAATGAAACCCTAAGCAGTGTTTTTATTCATATTTACCTTAATGAATTAATTTACTATTTTTTTCATCTGGTAAGGGTATCAAGGGTATCATTCTTCATTAGAAATCTACATAAAATCATGAATAAACAGCAGGTTTTTTTCATGCCAACATGCCTGAATAGAAGTTTCTTTGCATGTCATTGCTGAATTTTAATTTTTTAAACAAGTTACTTAAGAAAACATTATAATTGTCACTCTTAGCCATTTAATACATTTCAACACATAGATATTCATAACAGGATGATACTATAGCAAACAAGCTTTCCTGATCTTTGGAGTTTTTTCATTCTTAGACAGCTGGGTTAATGGATGTTTATGTTTAAAACAAAGTTGAGGTCTTCAAGCAATTAGTAGAAGAGATTCAATATCCTTACAATTGATCAAATTCTTATTTTAGAAAAATAAGAAGATAAATATCAGCAATTTTTCCAGTTAGTTTATTTAAAAGTGCATTTTTAGGATAGGAAACCATTTGTCTTAAAGGTTTTGGATGAAAATAGGCTCACTAAGAAACAAAAAATTGGAATACAATTTTTAACATTTCTCAAAATGTTTGTAAGAATTCCTGTATTGACATTTTAATTTTATTTTTTTTAATATGAATACATGAAGAGATGTAATGACACAAACAATACAGTTAATATAATATAGAGCCAGATCTGTTTTTCAGTCTAAAATTTCTGTGGCATTGGAGTGAACTTTTAGCCCTTACAGGAATTTTATAGAAGGTAAACAAGTGAATTCAATATTTATATACTCTTATTCACGGGCAGAAAATTCTCAAAATTGTTGTTTATTATTAAGAAGAGGATAACTAACATCTCTCTAATATATCTCTTTTAGGCAGTCTTTTTTCCTGAAAGCTTCAGAAAATTTAAAAATAAATTTGATGAATACCAAAGAGACATGGATGTGCAAGATGTGTGTTGCAGGATATGTCCTTCCCCACTTGTTTTCCAGCTGCTTTTCAATTTCTTCCAAAATGCTTTGCTCTACTTGCTAAAGATAGTGAGAAAGACAGGGAAAAGGAGAGAGTGAGCCTTGATTTTTAGTCACTATTCTGTAAGGATAGCTGCAATGTAGTACATCTGTTTTGTCAGAACATCTGGTTAAAAGGCCAAGACAAGGAATAGGAAAAGCAAAGAAAAAAGAGACACACATATAGACTTATGAAGGGAGCAGTATTTAATGAAATCTGCCAAGATTACAGGTTTGATCCTTGTATGAGCCATTTGTTTAAGTGTTGGACTTGGTCATTCTTCTGGGTCCCTTCCAACTGAGACTCTTTTGTGATTCTGTGAAAACCAGAGTTGCTAGATGGCCTGGTAAAGTCAGGAAGCCTCTGGTGACTTTGGACAGATAAATCACTACTTTGTAATAGGTTAAAAGGATTTGGTGTGAGAGAGAAAATTTACTATAGGATATTTGAGGTGTATCATTGAGAGTGTGAAAAACTTTTTATTAAATGCTTGGAGGGATTGTAGGAATTTGCTAAATTTATTACAGACTGCTTAGAAGAAGGATCAAATATCAGAATAAAATGGAGAGAGGCTATTGTAGAAGGCAGTGTCATGCAAATAAACTGCACTTGAACGAGTCCTGTCCATGATCATGGTGTGGTCTCTCCTTGCTTCTTGGTAAATTTTTGTTTCTGTCCTTACAGGGATCAGTGTGAGCCTTCATCCTCTTTTTTGTGTGTGCGTGAGATGCAAACTCAACTCAGATTAACTGAGGAGCAGTCTGGCTCCAGCCGGGTTTGGAGCTGGATATGAATGGAAGCAGGCCTGGGCCAGCCAGGAAAAGGTTAAGGGCTTTGTGTCATTTATGTCAGTGTTATTTGTGTGTTTTTGGTGCATCCAAAGGCACTGCAGTCCTGGCTACACTTACTACAGTCACGTCTGCTTGCATGTGTGTGTGTGTTGGGGAAATAAGCTCATCTTTACTGCTGGCTGAAACGTGCACAGACAGCCACAGCAACCACAGATTTCCACGGGGTTGTGAGAGTCATGGGTTCAGGACTTTTTTTAAGGGGCAAAATTTAAGTTGTGCTTAGAATGGTTCAAATTTTGCTTGAGTTCCTTTTTCGTTTTGCTTTTTTTATTTTTTGAGAAGAATTAAAACTCTGATTACACTGAGGATTATTTTTTCAATTTAGCAAAGTATTTCTACAAGTACTGCAATGATGTACATATTAAGAAGGGGAAAATGTGGGTTTGGACTTGCTCTTTTTGTTCAGTGCTTTATTTTTTCAAATTTTTAAATATGATCTGTGTTTTCTTCATTGCAGCTTGTTATTTTCTTGTTATTTTGGGACTGTGGTGTTTCTTTAAAGTAAAATATAGTTCTTTTCCTTTCCCATTACATTATTGGTAATCTAATGACTAAATAGAGCCTTCATAAATGTAGGCATAAATATTTTAGTATTTCTTCCATTAATGTTGTTTTGTACAAGTGAAATAGCAGAATTCTTTCTCATAAAGAACACAATGAATTTGATTTTTTTTTTAAAATCGTCATTCTGTCAAAGGAATTGTATAAGTTTATATATTTATATGTTCAGAATTTTGCATACATGAGAAACACCAGAAAATTATGTTTCTGCTGATCTATTTTCCTGTTCCCATTTTTCACATGATTTTGGCGTCTTTAGTCTCATTTTACTATTGATTATTGCAGTAGGGATTGTATTTTGCTGGCAATCACTCACTGATGAAAAGGAGGTGATGGTGTGTGCAGTCTATGAGGTATCCTCATAGGAGTTATCTCATCAGAAATTGTGCTTCTTATTTTTTTGTTCTGTGACTAACCTATTTTCTTACTACTTCACATTGCACAGAGACTGGTAATTTATCCTTTAACTTTGCCTGATGATTTTGGAGTCTTTGCAACTTGTTTTCACACTTGGACATACATTGCTGTATGCCTGTTAAAACTGATGATATTTATGAAAACCTCATCTTTGAAGCCTGTATTGTTGGGTGAGTTCAAATGATTTCACATCATAAATCTGTGAGGCTTCATCTATATATGTGAGTCTGTTTTTCTGCCGTTTAACTCTGGCCTTGATGAGAAAGAAACCTAAGGCAAAAAAATACTTGGAAGTCAGAAATACTGAGAAGCAAAATAAGAATATTCTTTTCTTAAAGTGTTTTTGACTGAATATAGGTTATTTTAACCAGAAGCTTCTCTGAACTTACAGATGGATGTACAGAGGTAGAAAGTTATAATTTCACAATGATACAGTGCTTTAGGTTTTACTAGCTCCTCAGAGCAATCCTCCAGAGACATCCTTCTGGATGTCTGTCTACAGAGATGGGTACAAATCGACTCAGACTCCTCTACCCATCATCTGAGTTGATCAAACAGAGCTTTAAAGCTTTAAAGAATGACAGGGTGTCCAAGCACATATATTCTGCTAAGGAGCACATGCGGAAACACAGTGTATATTGGCATGCTCATAACATTAACACAGCTCTGAATAAAGACAGAACTTCCCAAATTAATTGCACAGACACACATAAATGCATCCTCTGGCAATATGTCATTTAAAGCATTTGAAAATCCTTTCATTTAAGCTTCAGATGCTTCTCTATGAAAATGAAAGGACCTGTATTTTTTTTTTTTTTGTTCTTTAGTCCTTGTGTTTTTGCCTTGTCCAGAATTACAGACTATTTCTGTGCAAAGAAAGGAAGTCCCAGGTTCATAGGAAACCTTGAACAACTGCTGAAATGTGAGCAAACTCATTGTTCTGAGAGTTGTTGTTCCTGATTTATTTGAAGCAGGTACAATAGAGTTGTGAATCCAAATTCTTAAATTAAAGAAGGCTTAAAATTAGTGAAACCAAACAGCATTCAAAATGTCCACTGTAGAATATTTCAATATTTCTGGTATTGCTTTTTTCGAGCAAGGAAGCACAATGACACATCCTGAAAATGCTCAGCAAATAAGGAAAAAACCCTATGTTTTATCTATTTTCAAAGGCCTGTGTATTTGTGTTCCTATATAATACCAGAAATTTCAGAATTATTGGTATGATCTGAAGCATTTGCTTGACTGTGTTCACCTTTTTGCTGCATCTTTCCATTGTTGTCCAGCATTTTGTGGGAACAGTGATTCTGGCTGCTCAAGTCATTATTGCATCACAGAGATTTCTGTCCTGGACAAGGCAGGAGATCCATAATACAGACAAACCCAACCCACATAAACCCTTTTTTTTTGTGTGTGTTAATGTGAAGCATTTTCATGCTGTTCTAAGGAAATTAAAACAAATGCTGGATTTTTTTTTCATATTAAAAATACACTTCTTATTGCCATGTTATAGATCCATTGAATATTTCAGTATTGAGTAAAGAGTGTTTTCTGATAGGCAATTCCTAGAATGACCTGTTGGTCAGAAATACAGATATCAGATCTGTTTATCTTGCTTTTATCTTACTTCTAAGACAAAAATAAAAAAATTACTTAAAAATCAAAAGCTTTAAGGACACAGCATCAAGATCTGTACCTAAGACAAGTTATATTCTGTTGTGACATTAATGAAGACCAGATATCATTAACATCCTGAAATCAGCTATAATCTGTAATAGCTATTGTTATAATTGTAAATTACAATCCTTACCTATGAAAGCCAACTTGAATACAGTTGCTTTTAGAGGTAGAGAATTGTAACCTGGGCAAGCAAATCATCTCAGAGATTTCCTGTCTGAGTGGTTATAGGCAATTATTTGAAAGCATACAAAAGATTTAGGAGCTTTAGGCGGTTAATTTTTATCAAGATTAGATTCCTAAATCATATAAATATGTTACCTGAAGTAGCTTTACCATTCAAGACATGTGTCCTGGTGAGCACTTTTTGTTTATTTATTTGTACATTTTCTTTCAATTCATTTAAATAAACAATCCATTGAGGGGGGGGAGGTGGGAAGGAGGTGTGGGTGGAGCTTAGATCCTGGAAAAATTATTCAGGGATTTCTTAGCAGTCTCAAAGCAAATAGTACACACTGAGTCCATTCAGACTAGCCAAGCATTTTTTTGCTACAGCATAATAATCCAACCTCAAAAGGTTTTCCCTGGAAGCAGAGGTTGGACCAGCATACTCTAATATGTTGTTTTATATAGAAATCTGATTGATGTCTAGAATTGTACTAACTTATAAATTTTGCTAATTGCTAGTGAGAGTTCCTCCAATAAATTAACCTTGTGATCTCTTGGCAGTAAATCTCTTTATAAGTAGGATTATAAAAGTTAATTTAATAATATCACAGAGGTTTACATTTAGTACTGTCAGAATGGATGAGTAAGCCAGTTTAAAAACACGGAACTCCTTGACTACACCATAATATTTTGGACTAACTTGTTATAGCAGAAATGTATTCTATATATTTTTAAACTACCAGTTCTATTGAATCAATTCAATTTCTTTTGGGTCATCTAATCTCTAAACTTCTGTTGATATATTTAAAACTAGTTACTTGAACTGAATGATAGAAAAATATCAAAACCTGTTGTTCTGTAGCATTCAACCTTGCAGGAGAGAGCACAGTGTGCTTTCCACTTTATAGCAGAATATTCATAAGAGTGAGAGGGGCATCCTTTAACCCTGCTCTAAAAGTGTTATAAAAAAAGTGTCAGCTTGTGTGGAAAAGACTGAAGATAAGAGTATGTGACAAAGGAGTTCTCCAGGTAATACATAACTTTGTAGCAAGAGAAATCTAACTAAAAATTTTAAAAACCGTGCAACCCTATGTTTATTTAGGTCTGTTTATTTTGCTAAAAAGTACCACAATGTGATTGTTGAAAAACATAACCCAACAACAAAGCCAAGAAAAGAAAAATATATTCTAGAGAAGTAACAGTAACGTAGAGTAGACCTTTTCTTGCATTTGAACAGAGATGTCAAGGTTACTCTGTGTCTTTTTCTTCCATGGAATACAACAGACTGTGCATCATACTGGATGCCTACTGCAGGATTCATCCAAGTTGTTTTACTCTATTCCTTTTCTCTATTGCAATCAATTATTTTAAGAGTAAGGCAAGTTAGGGAGTGAGATATGACAGAATAAAGAAACAAAACACAAACAAACAAACAGCCAAAACCCCCAAAGTATCCAGTCCACCCCCCCCCCCAAAAAGAAAAATACCATATCACCTTCAGTACCTAGTTGACTCCAGAAAATTATTTTTCAGGTGTTGTTCAGTTCACACTGGTAGATCCCATGATTCATGCCTTTCATAACTCCCTGTGCCCTTGAATAACTCTACCTCATATTTTTCCATAACCACAGTTGCAAAGAACACATGGTATTCCCTAGAAATAAACTTGGGTCAATATCCATGGATGAAAACAGAAGGCAATACAGCAAAACCATGAATATCAGAAAATTTTCTACTTTTATCTTTAATTCTATTTATTCTTGAATTCATCCAAGAATGTTCTGATCTCAAAGAAGATTTGCCTTTTACACTCTTTTAACACTGGAAAAGCACAGTAAACAACTAAAAATAATTTGGAATACATTTCCAGTCCAACCTTGAAACACAGCTTCACAATAAACTTGAAATATTAGTCTTTAGTTCCAGTTTGAACTAACAAGTGGGCAGTGATGTCCTGAGTTATGAACTTTATTTTTTACAAGGTAGTTCCTCAGGAGCTGCAGGAGTTCCTCACTAGAAATGAAGGTTATCATAACAAGTGCATGGAACTTCAGCTGGGGATGGGTAAGGAGCCAACCAAAAGCTTATGGGTCAGCTTTAATGGAAGGGCAGGGATAGATGACACTATGTGAGGGTCTCTGCAGGCCACCCAACCAGATCAGACTCTCTAAAGACAGATAGGAGTGGCCTCATGTCCACAAGCCCTGGTCCTCATGGGAGACCCTGACATCTCTTGGAGGGACAACACAGCACTCCTGGAATGCATTGTTGATAACTTCATTCTCCAATTGAGAGAGGAGCCATCAAGGAGAGGTGTTATGCTGGACCTTGTTCTCATCTACAAGGAGGTGCTGGTGGGAATGTGAAGCTCAAGGCAGCTTTAGCTGCAGTGACCTTGAAATGATGGAGTTCAAGATCCTTAGGGCAGTGAGGAGGGCGGACAGCAAGCTCACCACCCCGGACTTCAGGAGAGCAGTTCTTTGCCTCTTTGGGGATCTGCTTGGTAGAATACCATGGCATAAGGACCTGAAAGGAAGAGGGGCTGTTTTTTATTCAAGAAAAAAATCTGGTTTGTATTCAAGGAAAATCTTCTCTGAGTGATGCATCCTGACAAAGTCAGAAAAAAACAGCAGACCACCCGCATAGATGAACAAGATATTCCTGGAGAACTACAAACCCAAAAAGAAAGCCTACAGAGGGTGGAAGCAAGGACAGGCAGTATGGGAGGAATGCAGAGAAATTGTCCAGGAATACAGGAATCAGATTTAAATATGGCCTGGAATGTCAAGGGCAACAAGAACAGCTTCATAGATATGTTGGCAAAAAAGAAAGCTGTGTGAAAATGTGGGTTTTCTCTGTAAGGATACTATATGCTTTGTTATTCAGGATATGAAGAAGGCTGAGACTTTCAATGACTTTTGGGCCTTAATCTTCATCAGCAATTGCTCCAGCCACACTACCCAAGTCACAGTCAAGGGGAGAATGAAGAACCACCTTCTGTAAGAGACCAGTTTTGAGAGCATCTAAGGTGCAGAAGTCCATGGGACCTGATGGGATACATTCATGGGGCCTCAGGGAACTGTCAGAAGGAGGGGCTAAAGCATTATCCACCATATCTGAGAACTTGTGGCAGTCCAGTGAAGTTACTACTGACTGGAAATGGGGAGACATAAGCCCCATTTTAAAAAGGGAGATAAGGAAGACCAGAGGAACTGCTGACTGGTCAGTCCTACCTCTGTGCCTGGCAAGATCATGGAGCAGACATTTCTGAAAACTACAATTTACTCTAAGACTTTAAGAAGATAAATGTGTTCTTGCCATAAAACCAAAACATAATCTTTATAATGCCTCCCTCCTTTATATTTCTTATGAAATTTCTTCCAGATATTACAAAGAATTTTCTTCAGTATAAGATTAAATATTGATTTGTCTGAAAGTTGTTTTAAACTTATTCATTAAACTGAAATAAAGATAAGTAACCACCAAAATGGGGCAGTTAAAAGTAATTATAACTTAATGCATGATGCCATATCTGTATTTGTGCATATGGAGAGACCAGAAAAAAGTAGATATACAGAAATACTTTCACATGTTTTGTTGTATAGATTAATATTTTATCTTACCATATTCTGTGAACAGTGACTAGGTTTTAAAGTAGTGTCTGTAAATTCTTTCATCCATTAATCCCTTATCCAAGCATACCAAGAAATATAATGTTTAAATTTTTAAAATCTTGTCATGTGACTGAATCATAGCCTGATGTTTCCTCCATTCTAAAATATTTGCATGCCATTGGTGCCTTATTGCTAGCAAAATCTTCCTCCAGAAATTTGTCAAGCAATATCTTCAACAGAATAATTCACATTAAAATCAACTCCATGTAAAAGGTTAATTAAGTTACAACTACTTAAAGCTGTGAACCCCACTTCCCCAGTCTGCACTGTCTGTATAAGATAATTAAAACAACAAAGTTAAGGCTTTGCCCCAGCTGCTCATTTCTATACAGTTTACCATTTGAGCATGTCTAATGTTAAATATGTGCATGATTTAGTGGTACACTAAATGTTATGATGAAGTTAGATTAATGTTAACATTTCTGAAAACAAATGGAGTCCTGCTTATGATTAAATGCTTTTCTGGAACTGGGATAACCTTCCACTTCAGAGTTATTGAAAAATAAAACAACATTTGTACCATGAAAAGACTTTTTTCCTAACTACAGAAAGGATGGAGCTGACAGACCTTGCATTATGTTATGATAAGAAGCTGTCTAGTTATATTTTCTCTTCATAACATCAATTCTCAACCAAAAAATAAT
Organism: Parus major; assembly: GCF_001522545.3. Lineage (NCBI taxonomy): Eukaryota > Metazoa > Chordata > Aves > Passeriformes > Paridae > Parus > Parus major. The sequence continues at coordinate 123,776,024 of NC_031769.1, forward strand.
TTTGCCTTTACCAAACCCGAAAGTCTAACTCCTGTAAAACTAACTAGATATACAAGGATCTTGAGATTGCAGAATATTTTTTAAAATATTTTTGTAAGTTTGCAAAACAAAAAAAATTTAGACAGGTTTACACTGCTAAGTAAAACTTGGCAGTACTTACTTTTTGTTTTCTCAATGAATAAGTTCTTCCATGAAAGAGGAAATTTTGTAACAGCCACAAATCTTCATTAATTCATATTAAATTTGTAAAAGTAGTTTGGCTAGAAAAATACATGAGATATAAAAGTAATGTAAGGGATAAAAAAGGTAATGGAAATAAGTAAAAACAACTGATGACTGCTTCAGGGCTTGCCAGCACCAAATTAACCGAGGAGGAAAAACTCCAAGCATTCTACCCAAAATAACAATAATAGTAATAATACTAATAGTAGTAATAGTAGTAATAATAGTAATAATAGTAATAATAGTAATAATNATAATAATAATAATAATAATAATAATAATAATAATAATAATAATAATAATAATAATAGTAAAGGATGTGAAGTTTGCAAAATTCAGAAATTAGGTTCAAATTCCCAAAGACAGGAACAAAGTGTCCAGGTGGGAAAGACATCACTAAGAATCCCTGGGGCCAGCTCTTCCTGTCACCTTTGATATTGAGCAGGATTTGGAGCCTGAGGGTGGGACACATAATAGGATGCAGGCAAGGAACATTTTGAAATTACACAGGATTTGTTACAAGGCATTTAGGGGAGGAACCAAATGTGGAAGAGGGAGGGATTTTTGAGATTTGGAGCAAAACTGGCACCAATGAGCGGGGTTGAGTGGCCTGAGGAACCAGAATAAAGAGTGAGTCCTTAATGGTGTGAGGGTGCCTGTATATTGCTAAGGGTGAGAGTACAGGGACACTGACTATAGGGCCTGAAGGAGTTTGGACCAACTCTTTGCCTGTGTGTGCACGTGCACATGTGTTTGTTCATGTGAGGTGCCACCAGCAGGTCAGGGACATCCACATGGCAGACTGAGTGTCTGAGCCCAGCTGCTGGCCTACCTTCTACACAGGTATATGTATTTCCACTGAGGGATTGAATCCTTCTCAGCAGGATGGGGGCATTGGTGCTGTGATTGTGTGAATGATCTGAGAGTCTGCTTGTGGTCTGTGTGTCCAGCCATGCATATGTGTATATATTTGGTGTGCAGGTGTGAAGTGTCTGCATGCATTTCTGCTTGCTTAGACATGGAAACATGGAGCTGCAGCAGCCTCTCCTTAATCTCCTTAATGGACCCAACATGATGTATTTTCTCCAAGAGGTATCTTCATTGTTAATATAGATGTACATTCCAAACCAAAAAGGTTGATTTGGTTCAGTATGTTATTTTGTGAAACGCAGTTGAAATAACTTTTATTTTGGGGTTAAAAAAAAATCAGTCAAACACACTTTTTGTTCCTCTGTTCCTCAGAAAATCATTTTTGTTCCTTTGTTCCTCAGAAAATCATTAGGCGTCCCCTCATCATTTTTATTACTCTTAAATCCATAGATCTGTGCTTAAAGGCAGGTTCTGGAAATCTCACCTGTTGTTTGTAGAGTTTCAATTTTTTTCTTCTATTAAGACACAAATCAAATTTTAGAATTTAATATATCAACTATGTAAAAAACCATCTTAATTTAACAAATGAGGACATTGTTTCACTGTAGCACTGAAGTCCAACATTGCAGATAAGCACTGCAGGTAATCTAATCATTACTAAATCACTTTTAACAATGGCTTTACACCCCGAGACAGCTGTAAGTCCACAACCTACTTTAGTCATAATAATAACTATTATTATTATAGATAATGGAGGAAAAGTGTATTTCTTTAGCAGTTCCAGTGTGTTTTCAAGTGCTCTCTCAGATGATGATCTCAAATTAACACGGATAATCAGGGGGTTATTTCTCCGTCACCAAGGCTAAATATCTTTAACAAATTCTTGTGTGAAGAAAATGCACTTTGTTCATATTTTTTTAGATACTGCATATAAAATGTACTTTTCCACTGTAAGCCCATATTTTGGAGCACACATAATTTTACAGAGAAATTGCTCCTAGAGAATTTTTTTCAAGAAAAGCCAAACTTACTGTTTTTTGGTTTTTTTTTTCTAGAATATGAGATTTTGCTTTGTTGTACTTGATCTGCATCAGCCTGGAATGCATCCTGTTTCTCACACATTTTGGATTTATGGGATAGAGCACTGCCTTTTTATGAAAAAAAAATGTTAATTCTTCTGCTTAGTCAGGACACTGATGCGCATATTTAACTAAGTGATTATTTGAACTTCAAATGTCCTTTTATAACAATTGTTTCAAGTTTTGAGGAGGTTTGAATGTCCCTAAACATTGTGAAGTGTTTCCTCTTTAGCTGTGCATGTCACCTCTGGGCTGTCAAGTCGGGAGGGGATGAGAGTGTGTGACTTAAGGTGAATATAATAGTATGACTGTGTTAACTGCTGGTAATGATGTTTTCACACTCAGCCTAATGATCAAAGACTACAAGGAGTTGGAAGCCAATATGAACTTACTTTAGGCTGCAAATTAATAACTGAGGGTAATCTCTTCAGTTATCTCACTATAAAGTATTTTCTAAGGATTCAAAGAAAATACATAGTTGAGACAACTGTAATCTTCAAGAAATGAGGAATTTAGCCTAAAATAATATTAAAACTTTGAACACAGAGTTGGGAAGGTAAGACAGATGTGGTGAAAATACCACCAAGTTTGGAAAAGGGTTGAAACTTAGGAAAATGCAGCAGCCTGGATTCCCAAACTGAAGGCTTTTGAGGTATGTCCACTGTCAAAACAAAATCAGGAGGGCATGAAGTCTTTGCATTTCAGACCAGAGAGTGATCTCATTTTAAAAGGCCCCAGTTATATCTCACAATCTGATCTCCATTTCTAGTAAAATGAGTTCACTTTTCTTCTGACACTACAGGCAAATACTCTGTGCCTGGTGTTGCTGCACACACTACCCTTCCCTCATGGTTGTTTGTCTGCATTGCCTTTCTCCTTGGTGAAGGGACAATTCCACCTGCAATTCTTCATGGCCACAATCTCTTACGCAATTGCCTTGCAAAGTAGTGCCAAAGATGACTTTGCATAGCAATTAAAGTATAATAAACTAAGCCACTAGAGGATGGAGAATGTGTATTCCTGCAGCTCTGAGATGATGATCATTATGGAGACAACTGCTTTATAAACCCTTAAAAATGAGAGTTTGTAAAAAGACAAAATAGCATATCTTCTCACCCTGTCTACGGTATGTACTGTGTAAGCAAATAGCACATCTGGCAGCTGACATACATTTTTTTCTCTCTTTAATTATATGTATTTTTATGAACAGGAAATGCCTGATTGCAGCATATACATCTAATGACGTGAATTTTAAACCAAATATTTAATACTTTGTCATCAGAAAAGCTTGCATGACTGATTTGTGATGGGTGACACCCCCAAAATATAAGGTCTATTGAAATTTGATCTTGCATATCTAAATCTGTTGTCTCTGCAGAGCTAGATTTGCAAATCTTGCAGTCATTGACTGCCTGTTTCCTATGAATTTAACTCTTTCATCTGCATTTAAAATCTAGTAAAAAAGGTAGATTTTTTTCCAACTCTTTTGGGCAACAAAAATAAAATATTGAATTTTGGAGTCTAGTGCTATTGTGCATTTTAAGCCACATATTCATTGTCTCATTTAGTAGTACTTGAATTATTGATATGTAATAGATAATATTGACTTCATAAAACCCAATTGACCACATAATATAAAAAGTTAATAAACCCCTGTATTTATTCACTTATTCAGAATTTAAAAAAAAAAAAACCACAACAAAAGCAACATATCAAATCATTGACTGACTAATATGTTTAGACAGTTTCTGTTACACAAGATGAATGATTTAGAAACAGCCTGTTTATCCATTCTATATTGTGCCACATAGGTATATTTTTACATAATGGAAAATTTTAAATACATTGACATAAGGAAAGTTGGGTGACAACAAAACTATGTCAGATGATGTGCAGAAGCACTTAATATACAGGTCAGTACTTTGTATTCAACAAAGGAAGCAAGGGACAGTTATTTTTACATAATATTATATATATATTTATTGAGGGATAAGTCACTTCCACTTCAACTGGCATGAATTCTGAATTTTTTTCATGTCTCTAAAAGTAATTTTATAATAAAGATTGAACTATCAATTTAAAAAAAGAGACAATCTTTTTTGAAATGTAGAATTCTAAAGAGCAAGGTCCTTGATTTGTATTAGCCACTTCAAGAAATCACTGAACTCTGACAAGGAGCTGAACCCTAGGATCCATGTGTAAATTCATGCTGATGTCAGTGTTACTGATGTCAACTATTACAAGTTTCCAGTAGCAGGAAATGTTTTATTAGAAGAGAATTGACCTTTGCCTGAAAAATTAAGACCATCATATTTCTCTCCAGGTTTTCAACACATCAAGGACTGAGCAATATAACTATTATTATTATTTATAATTTTGTTATAATGATAGTAATAACTTTCAGGATCTGGTTATGTAACATAAATTGTTATTTATTTCTAAAAATGTAATTTTGTTTTCAATTACTGGTAGGTATCCAAGTTCAGACTCATGTTCCAGTATCACAACAAAGTCCAATGTCAGTGGAAGATCTTATTTCTCAACCCACTTCAGAATCACGGTCATTAAAGACATTAAATCCACCACTTGAGTTATTACTATGGTCTTCTGATATAACCAAATTAGGCTGTCAGATTCAAGGGCTGCTGATGACATTGTCTCTTTATTTTTTTCATCAAGCAAATTATCTTCAGTGTTGAAGTTGCTCAGGAAACAAGTCCTCACTTTAAGGTATGGCCAGGAACCAAATACCTCAACTCTTTTGTAATTTTCAAGATAATTCACCATAATATTCTTCTTCTCCATTTTCTTCATTTCATTTTTATTATTCTTGGCAGTCTCTCCTGATATATTATTCATTGTCTGCAGGTGATCCACATTTGATTAATATCTTATTAATCCTGCATGCTCTAATTGCTCATTAAAATCCTTGTCTCCCTGCAGCCCTTGGGCCGCATCATTTTTGAGAAAATCTTGTGTTACACTGAGATGGAGACTTGAAATTATCTTGCTTTCTCTTTCACAAATATTAAAGATATCCAAGGAAGGGAAAGGTAAGGGCAATTGGGAGAGGGAAGAGGAAAAGAAAAGACAAAGGACTTTACATTTTATAGTTCCATATACAAAGGCCATGTGTATAGCGTACCTACATATCAGTCATTGTTAGGATGAATAATTTTAAGAGTGCTTCAGTAATCTACATTGTGGAGTTCAAATTCAGGAAATAGACTGGGAACATAAAATTCTACATTTTAATGAAAATAATTCAAAGTTCGAAACAAATCAAACCAAAGCTCTGTTTAGCTCAGTATTCTTTGTATGACCTAATGTTGTACCCCCTTTTTTTTTTAAACAAGCATAAAAGCAAGGCCAAGTGAAGTTTAAGACAAGACTTCCCTTGGTAACAGAGGGTGTAGCTAAGTTTTTTGACCTGAAAATTGCACTCAGTCAACCACACTTCGTGGTGATCAATACATCCTCTTAATTGAGTAAGTTTAAAACTACTTTGAATCAATTTATATTGCTGGTATCAAAAAGACCTTTTGTCAAAGAGCTTCACAATTTTAGTAAGAATTTTATCCAAATACCTTCTTTTTTTCTCTAATTCTGTTACTGAATTATTTCATTGAATGACATAGAATAGAATAGAATAGAATAGAATAGAATAGAATAGAATAGAATACAATACAATACAATACAATACAATACAATACAATAGAGTATTTCACTTGGAAGAAACCTACAATGATGATTTAGTCCAACTGCCTGACCGATTCACTAAAGTTACAGCATGTGATCAAAGGCATACTTCAAATGTCTCTTAAAGACTGACAGGCTTGGGACACTGTTCACCTGTCTAGGAAGTCTGTTCCAGTGTTTGACCACCTCAGACAATCTCAGTAAAATGCGCCTCCTAATGTCCAGATTAAGTCTTCCCTGGTCAAGTTTTGAAACTTTTCCACACTTCTCTGGATAACAGAGAGGAGAGCAGCACCTCCCTCCACATCCCCTCCTCAGGAAGCAATAAGGTCATTCACTATCCTTCTTTTCTCTAAACTAGACAAATCTACAGTCTTCAGCTGCTCCTCATAGGACATCTCTTCCAGCCCTGTCAGCAGCTTTGCTGACCTACTCTGGACATGTTCAAGAATCCTCACATCTTTCTTAAACTGTGGAGCCCAAAACTGCACAGAGCACTCAGGATGAGGTAGCATCAACACTGAATACAGCAGGATGATCTCCAGTTTCTCAATACTCCAACCAATCTAGATCCCACAGACTCATTTTCCTGATAAGTTCAGAGGGATCCCATCAGGCCCCAACGTGTTTTGTCTCCTGAAGGAGACATAGTTTTGACACAGACACCAGTTGTTATCAGATAATGGTGTAATAGTCTCACCTGCTTCTACCAAGGCTTTCCCCCCATATCTGTGAGGATTGAAGACAACATTAACTATGGTCCCAGATATTTTAGTACTATTCTCAGGGCTCTGAATTCCCTTTTGACCTCAGGCTTTCAGCTGTAACATCATTTGTATACATGTGAAAGAATTTGCATTCTGAAAAAATACAATTATTCCCCACACCACTTATGTATATCACAAGTTTTTTCACAGTTCTCTGTTCTACTTTCTGAGCAAAAGATAATCTTCTTTAACCTTTCATGCATGTGATTATTCAGCTTAGGGAATTTGAAAGTGAGTTTTCTGTTCCTTTCTTAATATTTAATTCTTTACATAACTCGGTAAATTAAGCCAGGGATGACAAGAGCTAATCATCCCATACTTCTTATTCAGAATGCTTGAAGAGCAGAATATGAAATGGACTGTACCACATTTCTTCCTTGTGTCCTAATTGCTAAGTTATTTGTGTGTTTAAGTAATCATAGAATCACAGAATGGTTTGGGTTGAAAGGGACCATAAAAATTGTCCAGTTCCAACTCCCTTGTCATGGACAGGGACACCTTCCACCAGACAAAGTTACTCAGAGCCCAGTCCACTCTGGTCTTGAACACCTCCAGGGATGGGGAGTCCCCAGCCTTTCTGAGCAACCTGTTCCAGTGTCTCACCAGCCTCACAGTGAAGAATTTCTTCCTAATGTCTAATCTAAAGCTATTCTCTTTTGGTTTAAAGCCAGTGTCTCTCTTACTACCATTGCACATCCTGTAAAAAGTCTGTCCCCATCTTCCTTGTCATTCCTGTTTAAGAACTGAAAGACATAAAAGAGTTCTTCCTGAAGCCTTGTCTTCTCCAGGTAGAAGAGCCCCAGTTCTCTGAGCCTGTTTTCCTGTGATCCAGCTCTCAGGACTCTTTCCATAAGGTCCTTGTGTTAGGAGCCTGGCTTTGGTAGCAGGCAGGCTGCAGGGGTGGCTTCTGTGAGAAGCTGCCAGAAGCTTCCCCATGTCCAATGCCAGCTGGCTCCAGGATGGACCCACCACTGGCCAAGGCTGAGCCAATCAGGAATCATTGTAATGACTGCAATAACATTTTTAAGAGGGGGGAAAAAAAATAAATCTTTTTGCACAGATGTAATTGTGGCCAGGAAAGAGGAGAGTGAAAATATGTGAGAGAAAAAACTGCAGACACCAAAGCCAGTAGAGTAGGCACGGGAGCAGGTGCTCCCGGTGCCAGAGCAGAGATTTCCCTGCAGCCTGTGGTGGGTGCAGATTGTGGTGAAACAGCTGTGCCCCTGCAGCTCATGGAGGACCATGAGCACGCAGAGATCCACCTGCAGCCCCTGGGGACACCCAAACTGGAGCAGGTAAATGCCACATGAATGCTCTGTGAACCCATGGCAAACCCATGATGGAGCAGGCTCCTGCCAGGGACCTGCAGTCCCATGGAGAAGTTCAGGCTATGCCTGAAGAACTGTCCCTGTGGAAGAGTGACCCATATTGCAGCAGTTTGTGGAGAATTGCTGTCTGTGGGATGGACTCATGCTAAAGAAGTTTGTGAATTGTCTTCCTTGGGAGATACTTCACATTGGTGCAGAGGGAAGGATTCCTTTCCCTGAGCAGTGACAGAAATGTGTGATGAAGTAAACACAGCACATATTCTTCATTTCCCTGCACTACTTGAGGGGAGAAGGTACAGAAGGAAAGGAAGGAGATACAGGAGAAAAAAGTGTTTTTAAAATTTGAGTTTACTTCTCATTATCTTGCTCTGGTTTTGTTTGTAATAGTTTCAGTTCAGATCCCTGAGTAAAGTCTGTTTAGCCTGTACTGGCATTTGGTGAGGGATATCTCTCTGTCCTTACCTCAATTTGTGAACTTTTCATTATATTTTCTCTCTTCTGTTCAGTTGCAGAGTAGAGTGAGAGAGTGACCCTGGTGGGGGTCTGGCATCCAGCCAGTGTCAACCTTCCACAGGGTCCCAGAGCTGGACACGGTACTCCAAGTGGGGTCTCACAAGAGTTAGAGGGAGAGAATCATGTCCCTTGACATTTTGGCCATGTTTCTGATACAGCTCAAGATGTGATTTGCCTTCTGGGTTTCAAGCACATAGTTCCAAAACATTTTGAGTTCTAATCCACAAATACTGTGAAATCTTTTCCCCCAGGGCTAGTCTTGATCCATTCTCTGCCCAGAATGTGTTTGGCCCATGTACAGGACCTTGCAATTAGCCTTGTTGAACTTTATGAGGTTCACACATGCTCACCTCTCAGGCCTGTCAAGGTCCCTCTAAGACTGTCAGGGTCTCTCTGGATGGCACCCCTTCCCTCCAGTGCACTGGACAGCTTGGTGTCATTGGAAAACTTGCTGAGGGTGCACTCGTGGGCACTGTCCATGTCACCAACAAAGGTGTTAAAAAATGCCAGTCCCAAAACTGACCCCTAAGGAACAGCCCTCTGGTCTCCACTTGGCCATTGAGCAATCAAGCCAATTTTTTATCCACCAACTGGTCCATCCATCAAACCCTTGTCTCTCCAGTTTAGAGACAAGGATGTCATGTGGGACAATGTCAAAGGCTTTGCATAGGTCCAACTAGATGATGTCAATTGTGCTTCTCTTTTCCACCTTGTCTACCCCAAACCTGTAAGGCCTTATTTGCTCCTAGTGAAGCCATGCTGACTGTCACCAATCAACTAATTATTTTCCATATGCCTTAGCACAGTTCTCAGGATGAGCGATGGTCTTGCCAGACACTGAGACCTGCAGTTACCTGGATCCTTATTTCCCTTTTTAAATAATATTTCTAGGGAAAATATGGTTTAAGCATTAATAAAATATAAAATATAAAGTTTTTTGTTAAAACTTGATTCTACATGAACACTGGCATCTTTGATAAAAAGATAAAAAAAGTATTTTCTCCTATTTAATTTCATTAGCAATACTTAGTGAATTACAGTCTCCTTTTTGGATGTCTAACCCACTGCTTTCAGACAACTCAAAGTTATAAAAGATCAGAAAAATAATTTAAGGTCAACTTGTGCTGATTCTAGTTCTCTAGGTTGTGCCCAGAGCATATGTCTGGGAGTCTGATCTCTTCACACTAATCCAAAATCTTGTAGGAGTTAATCAAATCTGATTGCTACATATTATTTTAATGTTTTAGTGGGTGTGATATGCAACTCATATAATTGATATCTGTATCAAATAAACCCTGTCACAGACAGTCAGAATGATTTATCTTTGACAAATGTCCCACTTACGTGTTATCAACTTGTCTTCCATACTGAAGAATATTTTGATCTTTCAAGCAGTATGTTTTGATTGTATTAGTCTGACTGTAGTCATAACCCACAGAATTTTCATTCCACTGTTCTTTCCCAATCTGAAGTGTTTAAGAATGTGATTGCAGACTGATGTTTGATTCTCTTTTTATAGAGAAAGAAATCCAGATGCCTAATGGATAAGTAAACAGTTTTAAGTATTTGTGATGATTTTTCTGAATACAAGATTTGAAATTTCATGGAGGTACTTTTCTTAGAATAATCTACTAGAATTTAATCATCTGGTGGAAACTCTGACACATTTATACTTTAATAAATACATAAGTAGATAAAAACCTCTTTGCCTTGCAACAGTATTACGTCAGCAGTCTTAACCATGCTGTGAGTCTTATCTGTCTGGCAGAGCAGCATTACATTTAATATTATTGGTAATTCTGACTTACTAGGACAAATAATTTATCAGAAGATATTTGCATCTTCAATCTTGCCAGTATATTACTCAGTGATCCCATAGCCTTGTATGCTGCATATCTGAACTCCCACTGTAGCCCGCAGACTTGGTATTGTCCCTAACTACAGAGTCTGCAGATGAGATGATGACGATGACGATGACGAAGCTGGAGGCTGACAAAGCTCAGTAGAAAGCAAAACCTGAAGCTTAATTTGAAATAAGACTTGAACCTGTTACCTAAACATAAATGTCTAGTGCTGTGTGAGACATGCTGGGATCATTTATGATCTGAGGGGTAGGTTTATACACAGATGTGTGGCCTACCTGCCAGCTCCATGAAGATGTCCTGGATATTGATAGGTATGGCACACATATTGAGACAATCAAATTGTGCTTCAGCTGGCTGGTCCAAAGCAGGCTCTAGAATCAACTAACTATTTTCACCAGGACCCCAATTCAGTTGCTTGAACAGTGGTTGTAGTTACATTACACCCACATATATGGGTTCAATTTATGTGTCTGTATTTTGAAGCAAATCCCTCCACATTAATCTGGGGAGGAGTAGCTGATTCTTCACTAGATTTTGTTTTCTGACTGGAGGCACATCAATTTCTGACTGCTGGCACATAGAGTTCTGGGAGTAAAAAGATGGAGAAATGGTTTGTAGTGCCATTATTGGTCTGTGGGTCCTACTGGATATAATAATCTCAGAGTTGGTTGCTGAAACTGACATTCAGGCTGAGAACTGAGTCAGATGGAAATGCCATGAATGGCTCTGGGTCTTGTCTTTCCTTAGAGAAGCAGAAGTTGAACTAGCTGAAGCCTGAAGATCATTTCCTGTATTTGTGGTGTAGCAAACATTTTAGAGTAAAAAAGCACTAAATGCAAAAAAAATCCCGAAATTTCAATGGAAAATTGTTGTTCATTTTTCTAATCTTTAGGAGAACTGAGTAAGTGTGCTCAGTTGAAGACAAAAAGGCAATTATTAACTTGCACTTTTGACTGTTCTTACTGCAGAATTATTAGCTCTGTTTTAGACCACTCCAGCTTGCACTCAGAGATGAAACATGTTTGGGAGATTTTCAGCATGAATCAATCCCAAACAGCAGAAGTCTGAACCAGGTTTGCCTTCTTCTAGCTCACACAGAAGAATTTATACATCCAAATGCTCCACCTGTTAATCTGACATTCCACAGAGCACACTGCAGGCACTATAATTTCACACTGTAAAAACTTTAATATGGAGTTCACATTGTTTTAAATAATTTGGGCAGAGGAAAATATATCTAAACCACTCAAATTTTATGTCAAAGAAGGCCCCAGTAATATTTCTGTTTTGAATTCTATCACTTCTCTAAAAAGGTTGAACAGAGCAAAACAGGAGGACTGTAAGTCAGCCCATACAATTTGGTCTAGGGCCAAGGTAACCCTATACCTCTCTCCAGTTTGGCATAGAAGTTTTAGTACTAAATTTATTCTTGTTTTATTTGCCTGATTATGCAATTTTTAATCCAGCTTTTAGTCACAATAGTAATTTTTGGTATCTAATTTACTTAAAATGAATGTTCAGAGAAGCTAGCAAAGGGGAATCCCTTGTCACCGAGTTATTTTTTCTGCATTCAAGGGACATCAAATTTCCAATTGCATTAACAAGACAACTTTTTAAGGTTTATTATACAAAGTAGGGATGTCTTTATTGCATTTAACTGTTTGGAGCCACTATATTCACATTTATTGATAACTTTTTCTTACCCAGGTTTCCTCTTCAATACATTTGTGTTGTATATTTACAATCATCCCACTTCCTGGAGTCAAATTTTCATGTTTGAAAGCCAAGGGATAGTTATTAATTTATTTTAGGAAATAATAATGTATGACAGCCTGTATTCAAAAGTGAAGGTCTTATATGTACTATGAAAAAACCCAAAAAACTAGTAGTAGTTTATTTATGTTTCTTACTCATTTTATTAAAACTTGTTTAAGCTAAAACATAGGAAATATAAAACAGTCTTGACAGCAAACAATTTAGAGTGGCTATTCATATATTAGTGCATATCTGCTAATAGTCTTACTTGGAGCATGGAATTTATCTCACCATTCCATTCCAGGTGTATATGTGTATATATATATATATATATATATATATGTATAGCTCTGTGTGAGGTGTGTGTGTTTGTGTGTACATATGTATGTATATATTTATATATATTTTTGGAAGTGCCTAGAGGTTCTCTCCCTTAACTTGACATAAAAAAAATAAATGAAATAAACTCTAATATTTGGACAGCTAAAGAGAAGACAGCTGAGATTAACCATGGCCTTTAAAATACATATGCTTTCTTTCTTACCCTTATTTTTTTCTGCTTTCTACTTAAACAAAGGAAGCTCCCTCATACCCAGGCAAATTGGTAATATTCACTGCTATTCACTTCAGATGCTCACAAAAAATCGCAATAATTCAGCAGTGAAATAACTCACCTTGTTTGTACTGAAAAATCAAACTGTGGGAAAAAATACATCCATGTATTTCAGTCCAGAGATGGAAATCATCGAAAGAAGCCACTTACCTAAAGAGTAAAAACTCAAAACTGACAGCCAAACTCAAAGTTGCTAATTGAACATAGTGAGCTACATGCAGAGGGAACAGCCATCTGGGTTGAAAACGCCATTCTTTTGGAAATACAACAGATTTTGTAAAGGCCACAGTATTTGCCTTGGTTTTGGATAAGAATGCCCATCTACTTGGGAAGAACTGTAATATTTCCAAGTAATGAGCAGCAGGATTTGCCGCAGCAGCTGCTGGAGCTCGTAGTGGCCGTTTCCCACCATCCACAGCAGTGGGCACAGCCTGGCAACTGCACGGACACCAGCGCCAGCTCCTCCGCCCCACTGGTGCAGCTGAACTGAGAGAGAGGAAAATAACCTTCATCTCTGAATAAAAAGTCCCTGTAGATGACACTCATTTTAATTATTTTCTCTACTGAGCTACTGAGTCTATTGTTTTAGCTTCCAACAGAGTTCTTAAAATCAAAATAATTCATCTAATTTAAAGCAATTCTTTTTAGCTGTTGAAGTCACTTTGTTCTGCTGCATCTTTTATGACCAGATTGCAGTCTGTTCTCTGCAGAGTATGCAGAGAGAGTAAAAAATGTATTGGTTTGGGGGTTTTGGTTTTAGTTGGATTACTCTCTTTAATTTAGGACTTATTTTGCTGGGTTTCTTTTACTGGAGGTATATAAAGCTTCTGGTTTCAGCACAATACAAGTATAAAGGGAAATAAATGCTCAACTACTACATTTTGAAACTGTACTAGAACGGTAAGCTACAATGCACATTTTTCATGCCACTGTCTTTATTTTTATTATCTATTCCATGTTTACTGGAACAAAGTCCTTACTGATGAAAAAAATTTTCACGTGACAATTCACTCCCTAGTACAGTATTTGCTTCAAGTGAGTTTCAGCGGTTGGAGGAAAGACACAGCTAAATTTTAACTACTTTTTTAAAAATTTGTTTTGGTTTAGGTTTTTTCCCTGGTTTTGTAAATTATTATTTTTCTTTACATTAACCTATGGAGGTATTTCTCTTATGTTTCATTTTACATCAAGTTAAGAGATTGAGACTCAGATTATGTGCAAAACAAAATAATTTCATTTTTTTCTTCTGTAACAGCTGTACCACGTGCTTTTGACCATAGCAAATTGCTTTAGAAACTACCCTGAATTGTCACTATTATAATACTATTGAATGCCCACTGACCCACAGCCCATCTGAATTTCCACTAACACTTTTTATCTAACTTTCCAATGCAAGTCATAAAGTTAAGTTGCAACCACTTGAAATTGAGGAAATGTCAGCTTGAAGGATTTTAAGATAGGTGAGCTATGACAAATCTCTTGCCCATTTTCACTGCCTTGCAGTCAGACCAATCCTTCTTGAACTACTACTATGAGATGCTAGAGAAGAAGGGAAGAGAAAGGACAGGAAAGGATGCAGCTTTCATAAATGCACAATCTGATTTACAAATAGGAAATACTAGTGAAGAATTTTGTTCTGTCTTGTTTTCTATAACTTAGGTATTATAAATCACTAAATGAAATTACATCATACTCTGTATGTTTTAAAACCCCATCTAGATATGTGATTTCGTTGTGTATGAAGCACTAATATTTTTTAAATGCTATAATAAAATTTACTCTAGTCCAGTGAATGTATATTAGAATATTTTTACATCTTGACACCAGTCTGGAGATTTTCAGTAAATCCATTAGCAATTTCAATAAATATAGAAGCATACCAGTTCCATGGTAACAATTTTTAAAAGACAGGTGTTGTTTCATACTGAAGTGAGATAAAAAAAGTATCATTTTCTTTTCTAATAGTGATGTGAAAGTAATTGTATTCAGGAACATCCTTTAAATAATTAAGTTATAAATTTTACTAATCTGCAGAAAGCTGAGTATTTAAACACATTATTCCACATTATTCTTGCCCAGCATGATGAGGAAAAGTATCAGTAAATTTCCCATCATTTCTCATTATCAGATGTTGTAACACTTTCTTATCAATTCATTATTGATTGCACATTTATAATTCAATATTTTGAACAATCAGAAAGATATTGTTCATAGTTTATTTTCTCAATAATCTTGTTAACAATGTTTTTTCCGCATTTTTAACTCTTTAGAAATGCCATTCTCATCCAGACTGTGACCTTGAGGTTGGGGGGATCTAGGATGCTGTAGGAGGTAAGAGAAGCACAGCTCAGAGCAGAGCAGAAGAAAAGGTCATTATATTCTAGTGCATAGTTTAAAATTCACTGCAGTACTACAGCACCCTGTTAGAGTAGTTCTGTTTGGAACATGACCAAAACCTAGATTTTAATTCAAAACATGCAGTTTAATTTTGGTCATGTTCCAAGCTAAATTACATTAGTAGAGTATTGTAAATAAAGCAGTTTTAACAGAGGAATGAAAATATGACAGCTTTTGCTCTGCCCCTCTCTCCATTACAGCATTGGCTCTTCTGCAGTATTGAAAAGCTGGAGTGAAACTGAGCTCTTCAGGATGCCAGCTTCATGATCCCTTCTACTTAAAGTTCAAAAGAACATTCTGGCAAGTGAACAAGTGTTAGTATGTCAGAGAAATATTAAAAACAGCAATGATAAGAGAGTGGGGAAGAGCAGCATGACAATGTGACACTGCCAGTCTTCATTAGGCTGAATCCTCAGTAGATTTCAAGGGCTGAACTACGAGATGCGATATTTGGCCATATGCCTTGAATTTCCCATTGCATGTATTTATAAAATCAGTCCTTTAGCACAGTGTATATATGTTGGAACAGCCTCATAGACTGAATTGGACTTCTGCATCAATAATTCTTAAACTGTCTTCAAAATACCAGCCTCACTGAGGGGAAGTGCATCTGCTTATGTGACAAATAGTCTATGCAATCTAACTGGGGAATATTTCTTCTGTCTGAAAAACAAATCAAATTACCAATGTCATCTTAGGTAAATACTAATGAACTTTCTATAGTACATAATTAAACACTTGTGTCACTATACGCCATATTTCATATAAATCTAGATAATCATGAATTGAAAGTATTTATTTTATTTTTCTTTTAATGGGATTGTATTTAGAGTCCCTCCAACTAGCAATACCTGCAATGCAGCTGGGATATTTCCACAGCCAGGATGATTCATGCAAGATAGTCTTCAGCCAGATAGCTTGAACATTGTGACTGGGAAAGAAGTCTAGTCAGGCTCCAGCATTTAAAGGATTGCTACAAAGGAAATGGAGACTCCTTTTACAAAGAGTGACATGAAACAGAGGAGGGTTAATGGGTAAAAGTTACTCCTGGGAAGATTTCTACTGAACACAGAGTAAATTTTTAACAAGAGAACAATCAGCAATTTGAAACATCTTCTCAGAAAAGTGATCAATTCCATATCAGTGGACACTTTAAGATCCAGCTGGACAGGATGCTAGGCCATCTTTTCCAGAACCTGCTTTTGTCAAGAAAGGATAAGATGATCCCTCAGGTCCTATTGTGACAGACTGAAATTATTAATGGCTTAAATACCAGACCAGCAGAGGGCTTTTTTTCCACTAGCAAATGGTGCTAAGAAGCAGCTGCTCATCTGAGACCATTAAAGCCCACCCCTCCCCAAACATGCCTACTAACTGGAATTTGGTCTGTGATAGAATTTGAGATCAGATAAAAGTGATGCTTTTGTCCAATTATCCCAGATCTAAAGAAAAGCAAAGAAGTTTGGGGAGAAGAATATATCCGCAAGTGTGAGAGACTGGAATGTTAATGTCTCAATCGAAGTGCAAGTTGAGGACCACCACCTCAGGCTACAACTTGGTGTTACACAAGATAAGGGAAGAGGCTGATAAGAGACAGTCCTGCAAGGCAGGATAATGCTTTTTATCATGCCAAAGTCCTTACCCAAATGGCTCAGCTGTGAAAACTCCCCTCTGGAGAAATAATAGGACATTGAGAGGCAGCTGTAGCATATTGGGAAGTGTTGTGGAGGACTCCCAAAGTGGTCCATCAGCATTACATCAGTGTGAAATTCCCTGCCCCAGAAGGGGTCCCTCGGTGTTTCACCTGAACCTGAGCTAATAAAATGTATGAAACCTTGGTCTTTTTTGGCCTTCTCTCACCACCTGACAAATTCAGCCTGTTGACCACCACTTCAACAAACAGATATTAAAACTGCAACAACCAAGGCTGGTTTCAAAGTGCACAGATGGTAACATCTTTCTACTTTTATGTTTTCTTTCATTTTTCTTACACATTTGCTTCAGTATTATTTTTATGCTTTTATATTGCTATATTACTTTGGATTTACCCTTTTTCACACATTTATGCCACCTTCTTGGAATTCTGTTTAGTCTTGTTTTCAAGAAAAGGATTTCTAACAAGGACACCGTGTTTTGAATCAGAGCTTGTAAGACACACCAAGCCCCTGGAGAGTCTTCAAGAGGCAGGCCCAAGGGGCAGTTACCAGGGCAACTATTCTTCTATTGAATGTACCTGCTAGATATACTAATTAATTCATCTTATAGAAATTATAGACATTCAATCCTGAGTGTGGGCATAGCTGTATTCGTGCACCTGAAATCTTTCATTGAAGAATTGCTCTTTATACTACCACTTTAACACTTTTTGGAAAGTCTTTCAGTTCTAGGCAACACATTACCCTCACCTTCTGGGATAGCTTGTAACTCCTTTTCAACCTCATATTCTATGTTTCCTACAC
This sequence comes from Parus major, assembly GCF_001522545.3. Lineage (NCBI taxonomy): Eukaryota > Metazoa > Chordata > Aves > Passeriformes > Paridae > Parus > Parus major. The sequence goes on from NC_031769.1 coordinate 123,793,591, forward strand.
CCCTTTTATTATTAATCCCAAGCAGGTGCTTCCCCACAACCCTAGTCCATGACAGGAGTTGCAAGCCCCACTTCTTCTGGGCATGTGGGAATCCCTCCTTGCTCACACCTGCTCTAGGGGACCTGAGTGCCCTGGCTGCCCTTCCAGGGATGGGTAATAGCCCCAGGAGATGAGTGTGCATCCCTGGGGTGCTGGAGTATGCCCGTGGTGGACATGGGTGAGATGTGGCAATGTCTCTGTAATGTGTCCATATTGACAAGCCCTGGAGGGGCCCCACAGTGCTGAGAGGCCACATCTGGCAGGGTCACATTTCCCATTCCTGTCTTCTCCCACCTGTTATGATTCCATGTGGTTTTTTCAGTTTTGCTGACTTCTCTGCTTCAAAAATCTGTTACTCCTTGGATAGTTTTTAATACAGTAATTTTCCTCTTTAGCATTATCAGTCTGAGATGAAAAGGCCTCTCAGGGAGCTTGGTGTTCCACTCACATACATGGTAACACACATTCCTGTCCTGCTGCTTTTCCAGGTGTACCATGCAGACCATGGTGAAACTACCCCACCATGAAGCTCATCATGAAACCTATCCAAGAATCAGAGTAAGTGCTGTGTGGGCTGAGCACCTTTTATTAGTCAGTGTCAGAAACATTTCATAACAGACATTTTGATCTTCAGTGTGGAATGGAATCAAGTACCATTTACCTGAAATAATTTGGCTTGCAATTGCATCTGAACCTTCAAGCACTACTGTAACACAGACAACTAATAGTCATATGAAAGCAAAGCTCATGCAGGGAATTTACTGTGGCTGTAATGGATAATGCATATGGAAACCATGAATGAGATCAGGTGAAGATTTTCCTTTCAAAAGAGATTTTGAATTATTGTGACTTTTTGCATGTTTTATAACTTAACTCCAGTCTACAGTACACTACTGACTTCAAGAACAGTGTAGCCAGTGGGACTAGAGAACTGATTGTCCTGCTGCACTTGGCACTGGTGAGGCCATAACTCAAATTCCCTGTTCAGTTTTGAGACCCTCACTTCAAAAAAGACATTGACATGCTGGAGTGTGTCCAGAGAAAGGCATCAAAGCTGGTGAAGTGTCTGAGGCAAATTTTATGAGAGGAGGCTAAGGAAGCTGGGGTTGTTTAGTCTGGAGAAAAAGACACACAGGGGAGACCTCACTGCTCTCTATGACCACCTGAGAGGATGCTGTAGTGAGGTGGGCATCAGGGTCTTCTGCCATGTCTTAAATGAAAAGATGAAATGGCCCTATGGGGCACAAAAAGATGTTCAGATTAGAAATTAGAGAGTTTTTTTTCACTGAAAGAGCAGTCAGGCATAACCATAAGTTTCCCAGAGACATGATGGAGTATCTCTCTCTGGAAATGTTCAAGTGGCATCTGTTTTTGGTACCTGGGGATATAGTTGAGGTGATATGGTGATACAGAGATTATGGTGGTGCTAGCTTGACAGTTGGACGAGATGATCATGAAGGTCTTTTCCAACCATGATCATTCTGTGGCTCTGTGAAACCATCACCAAGCTCACATTGTTTTGCACAGGTAAATAATGACATACATACATACCACTTTGTTAAAATTCACATGCCCAACTTTATAAAGCTGACATACATGTGTATACTCCCCAAAACCAATAAACGTACAAAGAGAGTATTAATGTAACAGAAAAAGTGAAGAAGAAAATAAGAAACATGGAGTATAGAACCTAAGACCTACTCACACTTATACTCTTCAGTAGTAAGAAATGGATCACAGAAGAACATCCATCTGAACCTACACCTACCTGAACATGCTTGAAAGCACAGAACACAGGCTGTTCCTACATTTGTTTAAAACCCTTATCATTAAGAAAATTGGATTGTTTTCCATTCTTATTGAAAAAAGAAAGTATAACAGAATGAACTGGTAGGGAAGCCTGGTGTACTGAGGTTACATGATTAAGTTTCATCTCCTCTCTATCTGTAAACAGAAAGTAGGACAAGTAAGCCTAGGTCAATGCGTATTATTTCACATTTAACATTGTTATAACAAAATCTAGTTTTGTCTCAGCCAGTTTCTGGTACATTACATAAAATCACAGAGTCATTTAGGTTGAAAAAATCCTCTAAGATAATTCTAAGTTAGTCTAGCACTGCCAGGTCTTAAGCTATAATACCTACAACAACAGTATTCTGTAGCTGCAGGTGTAGGTAATGGTAACTGGAATAAATCACTGGAAAAAACCAACAAACTCATGCAGATGAAAAGTATTTCACATACCTACCTGATATGTTGGTTCTGTTTATTACCCGGAATTCACCTTTGCTTCATGGCCCACTTTTAAAGTAGATGAAAGATGTACTTTATTAATAGCTTATATTAAATGCTGGTAAAATACAGTCCTTAGCCACTGTAGAGTCATTAGAATTGATAAGGTCATCCCATCATTAAATGTAGAGACAAAACCAGGCCACAAGTAGCAAATCTGCTGTAATGAATCTTAGCTATTATCATATTTTCACACATAAGGGTCTTTTAGAAGTGTTATTGCTTAGATGCCTGTCCTATTCACTTCTTTTCTCATTGGGTGCCAAGGATATAAGGCTTCATCTGCACATTTAAACAAGGTAAAACAAAAAGAACATTGCTCCACTGTGTGATCATTTAAAAAACAAGTGTACATAGAGTGTTTACCTTTTAAGAAAGTCTTTCCCTGTCACAAATACAGATTCTTCATATAGAAATTACAGTCTAAAATTATGGCATAACAGCACACTTTGGGAATGGGCAGCTGTTGCTCATTATCAGTCACTGTTATTCACACAATTATTGCTTAACAATCTTATTCTACATTACCTGTGAGTGCAGCATAATAGTATATTGCAATACATAAGAGCACTGTGGAGCTGATGTTGTGTGTGATGATCCCTTTAGTCTCTGACGTGTTTGAGAGGTCTTTCATGAAGGAAGCTAAAATCCATTTGAGTGCCTTCTTTCTGTCCCATCTTTACTCCCTCATCACTGATGAGTTTCTGTCTTCCCAGGGGGAAAATTATCTCATCTTTTCTTCACACAATGCATAGTGCTTCAGGAACAGAGACTTGTTCTGTTTCTGCAAACCAATGTCTTACTTGTCCTGTGGATTACTTGGGTTTCTTTGGGCATCTTTCCTGCTTGTTTTGTATTTTTTTGGTTGTTATTTTACACGTTCTTTTTCTACTTATGCATGTATTTCTGTGCTCTAGTTGTGCAACTGTCTGTCCCACAAGTGACTGCTTGTCCCTTTAATATTTAATATATTATATTGCATTAAATATATTTATATATTTAAGAGGTGGAAAAATATGATTAATTAAGAAAACAACAATTTACTGGCTTTCCCATGCTCTCCAGGCAGTAGCTATTAGTCTCAAAAATCATGTCTGAAATCCTTAGAACCAATGAAGCAAGAAAAAAGAGAAGTGGGATTATTGTCTAGCACTGTAGTAGTGCAGCCTTATGGCTATGTATGAAGAAGAATCTAGTTCTCCTAACATCATAAATCTAATATAAACAGAAACTGGAGAACTTTGCTGAGATGAGAATCTGGACAAATCAACAGGAGAATGAGAGATGCTCATAATTCATAATTCATAATTCATATCATAATATGATACAGTCTTGTGAGGGCCTAAAAACTACTGAACTTTCCCACAATTTTTGCCAATGCCTTTGTGATGATACCTTTGTGATTTTAAGATTACCTCTTCTTAATAAGGCATACTAAATATTGCATATAACCTCAATAGAGGTTATTGTTTTATACCTCAATAAGCATTTTTATTGCAATAGCTTTGTAAGTAAAGATTTAATAGAAAAAATACAGGGAAGGGATGGATTTACTCCAATAGCACTTATACATTAGCATACTTCATGTTTGTTGTTCATACAAACATATTTAATGCATTCACTCTATATGCAAATATATGAAAGTTCTACCCCACTGCCTGAATTACTACTATTTCAAAATAGTGCCAAAAGTAGGGAGCCAACGTTGTCCCTCAATAGCAAGGGTCAGTAGGGAGACAGACAAAGATGTGGGAGAGAGGACATTTTACCTGGTAAAATTTCCTAAGAAGACAAATGCATAATTAGGAAGACTAGAGTGTAAGTGATTACACGAGAGTGTAAGTGACCACTGTATCAGGAAGGATATGAATATGAAGTGTATCAATATTTCAGGGAACATTCACTTGGCAGTGACGCCAGAGAAGGGTAAGCTGCAGTTAAATGGAAGAAAGTATTTCAAAAACAAAGCTGTCTGCTGCTGTTTTTCATTGCCCATGTGGCACTGGTAAAAACCGGGATTATGGCAGGATTACACAGCAGGATAGGCAGAGGAACACTGGTGATTCTGCTTTCTCATAATTAATTGAAAGAGGCACTGTGATATTCTGGGCACAGGAAGAAGAACATTTTTCTGGCAGGCTGTCCCTCTCCCTAACCCACAACTGCCTGCAGTTTTGACCGTCTCAACTCTTTACAGAAAAGACTGCTGGTTCCAGCAGTGGATTCAAAGTCTTGACTGCCAGGTGGGGACAATCAGAACATCAATCATAGCCAATTAATCTCTTTTGGACATTTCTGAGCTTAGAGACTATTTTAACAGAAGAAGAGGCTTGTTTACAGTCTCCAGGCTTTTCTAGCTCTGGGAAACAAGCTGTGTGACACAGCCTTTAAAAATCACTACTATATATTTATGAAATAAAAAACCAGTATCTAACTAAATGTTAATCAGAAAGTTCTGGATTCCAACCTAGCTTTCAAATTTTATGATGGATGATGGCTGCTTCCTTTATTAAAAGCCATCCCTCCTTTCTCTAAATCACTTAACTCCATTTGTTGGTGGACAGTTGCAGCTGTACAGGCAATGCAACAATTTTGCACCTGATGTTGGACATTCATCTTTTTACATAGACTCCTGTCACCTGTTCTGCCAAAATCTTTAGCAGAATAGATTTTCCAAGAGTATCCTGTTATAAAACCATGAGCAAAACAGAAGGTGGCTGAGGAAGAAAAGAGTTGGATTGAAACAGAAAAGAAAGCTTTAGCTTGCAATCATTTGATTGATTAGAACAGCATCAATTTCTGATCCTTCTTTCTCAATAAATTTGATGCCTTTCCCCAAGAACAGGATACATTTGGTTGGTTGGTTGGTTGTTTTTTTTTTTCCCAACCCAGAAATATAAATCTATACTTTGCAGAAGGAAAACCTCTTTGACTGAATTTTGAATCACATTTTGAACAACTGACTCAGACATGAAAACACAGTCTCACTAGAGGACAATTAATTTCAGCTTGGATTTAGGGTTTTACTTTGTCTCTAACAGACTGTCCAACCAGCACTTTCCTTTTAACACTACATCTAATACTGTTAATTTAAAGAACCATATTCAAGACAGAGATATATATATTTCAGCAAGAGATTACTCGCATTACTCATGGCAAACTAGAGAAACAAAGATTTTTAAACATATAATTTAGTTTCATTATTTAAACTATTGATTCACTTTTAGCATATCATCCATCTTGGACAACAAAATCCTGGTGATCAATTTTTTAATTTTTCATAATAATATTTCTCTTTTGTCCACTGTTTGTGCTGTTTTTTCCTATTGCATTGGACATGAACTCAGAGAATAATATGTTGTTATTTATTTTTAATAAAGTATTTTAATGTTTTACAAGACGATTTTCAGAATATATTATCAAGGTTATGACATAATTATCTAAGACACATCAAAATTTTAACGTAAATCTCCTGCCACTTTTTAGAGTGTTCTTTCAGGTCCTGAGAAAACAAAGTATCAGTCCTAAAATAAAGTTTTCTATTAATCACACTATTGTAACTTCTCACTTTGTTGGCTTGGCTATCAAAAATTTTAGAATCAGCTTAACATTCTCCTCAACACATTCTAAATCAAATATCACATCTTACAGTACGTATGGCACTAAAAATCCCCTAGCAAAAGGAACAATACCTATATTTTCATATAAGCATGTGTTTATCCACGTATGTGTGCATTCTACGTGTGTATGTATACATTCTATGTGTGAATGTTGGGAATTTTAAGACCTGAATGCTTCCTTCAAAATACAATTTTTTTTCACCAGCAGAAGTCTGAGTATGATATTAAAGGAGGAGATTAAATAAGAAGGTTGCAGTCCACTAAATAAGACTATTACAGTCTACTTCCTTTTTTACCTCTTTCATTTTCCATGAGAATGGAAATGTGAAAAGTGTATTGATTCTAGTGCTAAATTAAAAAAAAAAAAATAGGAAAAATGTAGTTCTTTAGGATTGTGCAATGGAAATAAAGGTATCTCAAAAGCTGACTGGGTAATTTGGTGCAAAGTATAAACATATCCCCTCATCATTTATTCTGAGGTTAAAGGGAACATATTTACGGCATTTTATGAAGCTTCTGGAAGATGGGCAAGTATACTTTATTTCTATAATTATGCTACTCCACCCAATAAAGAATGGACTTTTTCTTCTCCATTTCACAATTCTACTCAGCGTCGAACCTTCAAAAACAGTAAAATGAAAAAAATTCTACACTGTTCCTAGAACAATGTTTAATTATGTTTTTATTTTTAGTACATTAAACTAAGTGTATCTGAGGTTTCCCAAATAAATTGAATTCTTACTGTAATCTGTGAAATGTTTGGCATTGTCACCAAATTAATGAGACTGAAATATTTTCATCACATTATGAGCAGGAGCATTTTCAACACATTTCATTTAACGTAATATATGAGTCAAAATTATTAAAATTATTAACAAATACAAGTCTTCTATTTTTGCTAAAATTTTGACATATACCTAGTTGCATACATAAACTGAAGGTCACACTAGTAGAAAATTCAACAGATTCTACAAATTAATTGAAACCAGATACTTGTAAGGAAAATTGAATACTTAGGATTTTTAGTTGGATTACTAATGTAAGTCAAGGTACCACTCCAACAATTCCTTTAAAAAGTATGTAACATCTCTATCTGTTTCAAAATATTTTTTCAATAACAGCAAACTAACTTAATTGCTAGGCAAGTTCTTCCAATAATTTATTTTTATCCCAGTTTGCTAACTTCAGCTTTAAATATGGTAATTTTCATGCCTTTTCTTTAAGGATTGTCAAAAAAAAAAAATACTATAAAGAAATACTGTCCATGATGCAGTTACTGTTTCTCTATCCTTGACAAGTAAGCTGCCAGAACTGCACAGTGTTGTTCCTTTAGGATCAAACTACTGGTGTTAATAATAACTGATTGAAAGAAGCATGAACACTGACAACTTTGTGTGGCTGTGTCTGCCCTGGAGACTTTTGCTATATCAAGGCAAGTTCTGCCTGCTACTGGAGCTAAAGTCCCTCTTCTTTCCACACACCCTGAGCACAAATGCAGCACAGGTAGTAAAAAATAGCAATTCTACATCACAGCTAATAGTTGTGGATAACTATAGACAATTTTCAGCCCAGGCATTTTGGTGGAGGACACTGTTACCTCTTCCTTTTGCAATGATTCTTCTTTGAGTGTTACAAGCTGATCCACCCCATCACTCTTGTTTATACTCTGGCATTTTGTCAGCGACATGGCACATCACCAGAGCTCCAGCTAGCTCTATGGTGGTCTCTTGCACTCCGACACAGGAGAGTGCCAAGAGTGGGGAATCACTGGGGAGTTGGCTTTTCCCTTTAGCAAAACCTCCAGAGTCTTGGGCTACCCCAAGCTCTGTGGTGTATGGCATCAGGGGTGGAGACAAGAAAGTAGAGGAGTCTCTCCTGGACTGAAGTTCCCAGCAATGGTTTTATTAGGTCGAGCAAACCAAGAGATGCACACTAGAAAAGGTTCAGGTCTGACAGAGCCTCAAGCACTCCTGTGCAAGGAGTTAAGTACAGCCCAACCTCCAGGGGAGGGTACAAACCATGGACCAATGGGGAATCTCCAGGGGAGGAGTAAGGGGCGGGGATCACAAATTCAGAACCAATAGGAATACAGAGAGGGAGGGTGCAAGATACATTAACCAGTGGGGCCTCGAGGGAGAAATTATTGACACAGAAGGGTTTGGAAGAAGGGCTGGGGTTTACAATGATGGATAGGAAGTAGGGGCAGGGCTAAGGTGACTGGCAGGGAACATCCAGGAAAAATAGGAGGGGTTTACATAACTGACAACTGGGGCCAAACTAACACAATCAATGGGGGGAGACAAGAACATACCAACAAGCTTTAAAGAACCCTAGCAAAATTAAATAAACATACTACAACATGTCAGCAAGCTAAATATGTCAGCATAACTTTTTCTGTGGTCATGTCATGAACTACATGCAAGCACAGATCTGGCTAAAGAACATCCTCCCAGGCACCAGGTTCTATGCTGTGGGTCCTGCAAAAATGACAGAAGGCTTCAGAAATGGACCTTGCAATGTTGATCAAAAAGCCTCTTTGACATTCTGAAAGGCGTCACTTCCGGAACGCATGGCTGTCACTTGACGTAAACATTTCCACTCTGAGAATGTTGAAGAGCTCTGGTGAAATGGCAGCAAGCACATTTGAGTGCAGTCTGTGCAGTGCATGTGCTGCCCCCACTGGGTGTTGTCTGGTGGATGCCAGCAGTAAGCGCAGCACTGGCTGGATTCCCGCGCAGCTTGGTGTCACAGAGCCTGCTGATCCATCCATCCATCCATCCGTCCATCCATCCATCCATCCATCCATCCATCCATCCATCCATCCATCCATCGCGGGCTGCCAGCGCTCTCCCTGCATGCCTGTTGAGGGGCTCTGTGGTAGGGTGGAAGATAGGCTGTTCCTTCCCCATCAATTGATCCTCGCAGTTCTAGGTGATTTGTCTTTGGTGCTTCTTGCAGCATCTTATAAAGCTGCAAGCTAAAAAGCCAACAAATTTTTCTTCCTTAACGTAGAGGATGCCTGGAGTCAAACACTAAGACAAATATAGTAACAAACGATGTATACTTAAAAATAATACATTGGAAACTAAGCAAAGGAAACAAAGCTCAATATATTTCTGCTGGAATTTCTCTTTTATTTTCCAGTAATAAAAGATTTTAGGAGAATTTTTTATGAAATATAAATAAAATTATAATTTTGCAGATGTCAAAATCATGAGCAAAATGAATGACAATATTTGAAAGTGAAAAGTGAGAAATTAGAATTCACCCAAAGAAGTAACTTGTACACAGACTTGCTGTTAGGCTTGTGAATTTTATTCTTTACATGCCTTTACTAGAAATTGCTACTTTTTATTCCTAGTAAATTTAAAAAAAGTTTAATTTGCTCTTGCTTCTCAGAACCTGTTCATTCCCAAGCATTAGCAAACTTCAACTTAAATGGAAAGTGCTAATTCATACAGTAGTTTCTTTCTTCCTGCAAAGCTCTTACAGCTCTGGATATACAAAATTTTTGATAGGAAGAACACTGGTTTAGAAATTATCTGAACTGGTCAAACCTAACAGGTGGGGAGTGGGAAATATGAATAACTAGTTAGTTGTCTTTTTGCTCAGAACTTTTTAACGACTCCCTCTAGCCCTTAAAATGCCTCAGGAATACAGTCAAGGAATACTAAAAATAGTACCACCATATTTTTTTTCCATATATTTTGAAACTGATGAATCTTACTCCCTCTGTTTTTACCACATCATCGCCATCATCTCAGCTGCTGGCAGTCCCAGGCTACTGAAATGGTCTCTTTGCCATGTTTTTTTCTGTCAGAGTAGATCCTACAAAATCATTAATACAAGATGCCAGTCTCTTCCACTGATGTCAGATACCACTTCTCAAAGTCAATTTTGTCTTCTTAAATGCTGCTAGGTTTGCTTTTGGAGTGGCATACCTACACAGAGGTCAGAGCTTTCATTAGGAAACCCAGAACAGAGCAAAGAATATTGATAGACTTCATTGTTCCCTAACAAAAATCTTTGTTGCCTTAAGTAGTGTGCAATTTTCATTGGGAGCTCAATAGCCATTAGCTCTATATGATGTTTTAATAAGCTATAAAAGGGTAAGATTTTAATTGCTAATTAGCAATAAACATTGATTTTTTTTTTGCCTCACTGCTCTCCCCAGGACAAGCCATGCAGGCTCTTTAACCCATATTGTCAGCATTTAATTTCAGCTGTTATCTCCTTCCCTGCTCTCACATTTTTTTTCCACCACCCAGCTCTTGTTACAGCCCCCAGTTATAAAGTGGAAAACTTCCAACACTGAAATTCATATAGAGAGAAAATGCTGCAGTGGGGCCAGGAAGAATGGGAAGGAGGAGTTGAAATAAAAGACTAATGAAGGATAAGCATCAACAATCAAAATTCAACCTCAGTTTTAGTAACCATTATTCAATAAAAGTCATATTTTAATTCAAAAAGTTAAAAAAGTCTATAGTCTCTGAACTGTGTGCAGCAATTAATACAAACAAAAATTTAAAAAAAAATTAAACAAAAACCACACAAAAAAATAACAAAAAAAACAACAGAAGCCCCAAACAAAACAAAAAACAAAGGAAAGAAAAAGAAACAAAACAAATAATAAACATAAATAACATAATAAAAAAACCATAATAATAAAAACCCAACCCCAAAATCTGTCATGAATAGTTTTTAGAGTAACAGTATCTTCAGGTTACTTGTTAGATTATTTATTGTCCCTGAATTAATTTCAATGCTAGCTCTTCTGACTGACATCAAGATCCTGTAGGTAGGTAATTTGACTGTTAAAGTTGCATTTAAATTAAATGGGGAAAAAAATTGTTTTTCTATAACTTTTGGAATCACATTATTTTCAAGTGTCCCTATGGAAACAAATTATTTCCTTCTGTAGTAGCTTCCTTTCTTTTTAATAAATCAAAAAGTTATGGAATTGTTTTACTATTGTATATTGCAGTTTTGACAGACTGCTTTAAACGTACAGATGTGCCATGAAGAATAGAATTATAATAGAACCAGCTTTATGACATGTTGAAAATATATGTATAATTAATTTAAAACTTTTATTTTAAAATGTACATATTAAGTGAACATATATATAAAAGTGTAATTTTTTTAATTTATCTGTATTTTACTTTCAGAAAAACAACCATGGTTTAGTCCAAATCTATAAATAAAATGTTTCAAATTATCAAAATTTTCAGCAAAATGCAAGTTCTGACTTTCAGCCCACTTTATCAGCTTCTCCTGGATTCTGTTTAAGGAACCTTTTCTCACTTACTCCCTGTTCTTGGCCCAATCTATTCATGTTTCCCAAATTCCTGTTTTATAAAGTGAATAAAATATTTACTTCCTGTTCTTAACTCCCAAAGGGCTTTTTGTGGGTTAATTAGTTAATGTTTCACTTTGAAAATCTGACGTGTTATATTAGTGCCAAGTGTTATTATTATGAAACCTATTAAAACCACAATTCATGATCAATTAGCTCAGGTCAAAGGACATGTGTCTGCAAAGGATCTAATTAAAAGTTGATAAATAGAATTATTGAAGGCAGGTGATCTATTGTACTACCTCACACTTAAAGTGCACAGAGAATTATTAGTCACCACCATGCCCTGTGTTCCTCATGCCACAGACTGAACAGCCAGAGGTTTGAAAAAACCCAGTATTTTCTGTATTTGTTTGAGAGCTTATTAAGCAGAAAGCTTAATAGCTTTTTATATAGAAAAGCCCTATATCTACAGGCCTTTATTAAAAGTGTAATATGAATGTGGCTAGCCAAAAGGAAGAAATGCCTCTGAAATACAATAATCTAAGTTATAAATTATATTTTGACTACTTGGAAGTCCATGGCTTTTCCTGCTAAGTCTAAAATCTAAAGCCTTTAGGTTACAGATTTAGTGACAGGGCTTTTTAGTGACAATAGAAGCTCATCTTATATTGTAACATTTGGGCTAATATTGTCAGAATTTTTTCTTTGTCTAAGCCAGGACTTTCTTCTGCTTCAGAGATAATGA